>NW_020526323.1:0-156898 GCF_003368295.1 Carassius auratus | reverse complement strand
GCTGCACAGTTTCCAATGATCATGAGGAGATTCTCAGCCAATAACAAAAGAATCATCACTCTTGAACCACATCCATAAAAAACACAGAAGAACAGAAGCACACTCGAACGTTCAAATCAAGACACTGACTTCTGCTCCACTTGTTCACCACATCAGACCATGAGATCAGATCAATGACAGTCATTAAGGGAAATGAATCACATTATTTTTCACACATAAAACTGCAATACTTTATTTCATTTATATATGCTTGCGTTTATAATAATGCCAGAAACAGAAAGTAACACTGTACATAGTAAACTAAAATTGATTTTTTACATTGAAGAAATTAAACCGAGACTATAAAAACAATGTAGAATTACCATACTGTATTGCTAAGAAAACACTCATTTTATCAGGATACATTTTGACTTTTGACAGAGTAGGCTAGTTATGACGGTGCATTCATTATACAATTCTGTCTGGTTTTAAATTTCAATAGTCTTGATTCTCAAATCTGTTTCATACAGGTCCTATTTGGAAATATAATTCACATCCCATGATCAAATTAAAAATAAAGTGTGTGATGAGAGTCCGATTTTGTGTCTGTTCTTATGTTGTTCTCACTGTTGCTGTCAGTGTGGACTCACAGTGCTGTTATATTATGCTGTATATTGCTTCACCTGATGGAGACTTCATCGCTTCACTCCCAGGAACATCATCAATAGTGCTGTAGTAGATTATTTCATTAATGGGATCCTGTAGAGAAAGGGATCGTAATTTAAAAAAAATAATTCAGTGTAACCATGTGTGTTTTCTTTTTCCAGACTTGTCCTGGCTGGGATTCTAAATGTCTGACACTTCCTGGTTTTTGGCTTTGTTTTTTTTTCTATTTTTTTCATACTTTACTGATGGCAGGCATATGACAGATAACTCTGACCAAGAGCGTGCAGGCATTGTACATCAATGATTAACATGAAATGCAAGAAGGCAGGATCTATAGAGCCATCAAAGCAAAGCAAATAATGTAGAAAGCAAATCAATAAGAAAATGCCAAAACCTGGACATTTTAGCAATTTAACAATCCCAGCCAGGGGTCCATTCTTCATACATCTCTAACTCAGTTAGCTGGATTTGATTGTGGATGAATTGGCGTAATCTTGGATTTTTTTGTTTCTTTGAAGCTCACACTGGAGTTGCTGTCAGAGCAACAGGTCTGTATAAACTTAAACCTGCTCAGGAGCATCTTATTTCATGTGGATTATCGCATCTTTTGAATACTTAAAAATATGAGATCTAATCCCATTTACATGAAATAATAGAAGTGGCTGCCACCAATACTTTATTACAAGAATACCCTACTGATCCATGGACAATAATTGAAAATAATAATGTAAATATAATGAAAATAACATTAAAATGTTGTGTATAGCCTATTATTATAAGCTCAGCCAGTTTTACTTATTGAAAGATTTGTTGATAAAATTACAGTATTTTCCGCACTTTTTTTTCATAGTTTGGCTGGTCCTGCGACTTATAGTCAGGACTTATTTATCAAAATTAATTTGACATGAACCGAGAGAAAACCTCTGGCGGCTGGAGACGGTAATGTTTTCTCTTGGTTCTTGGTTCTAAATAAATGCGACTTATAGTCCAGTGCGATTTATGTTTTTTTTTCCTCGTCATGACGTATTTTTGGACTGATGCGACCTATACTCAGGTGCGACTTATAGTTCAAAAAATACGGGTACTACTTTATAATTATTTTGAAGTCTTATATAGTTCATTTATGTAAGACAGGATAGCAAATTAAACTGTGACAAATTATTCATACAATGACAAAATATATACAATGGACTACCAGTAAAACTGATGTGGTTTCAAGTATGGATATATTTGCCATTTTCACAGAACACAAGAACACAACGTAATCTCAACCTGCATCAATGTGCACACAATATTTAAATCAAATCCGCAAATTAGTTTTAAGAACAAAATTAGCTAAAGATCAGTTATCACGATTAAAAGATTTGCCATTTTTCAAGAACAGGCCCCAGGACATGCCTAAGAAAAATAGAATATAGGGTCACACTAAAATGTCTGGTCTACTTACATGTGGGATTTCATCATTTATAGTGCTGTATATCACAGGATCTTCAGGTTTAGAGAAGGTCTGCATTTCATACAATCACACACACACACACACACACACACACACACACACAAAAAAAACAGTAACATCAAGAAACCAGGTTTCTGACACACACAGCACAAATGAAGGGTTATTTATGAAACAGGCCTGTGTAAAATTAAAATGCCTCTGATGAGCTGGTTCTTTTAATAGATCATTCTTATGATCTCATCAGTTGCCATTTGACAATTGAAACGGACAGAATAAATATGGGTTATGACTCATTTCTTAACGATCCGTTTCTTGGTAAACAGTGAAAATAGCTACATAAGGAACGCTAGACAAAAACAACAGATGCTTTTCTTTTCTCACATTTGACTCTTAAACAGTCTCTAGATTGATCAGAATGAAAAGGCTGTGTTATCAAAGCAGACAGAGTCTTTTATACTAAAAATTAAGTGATAAAGCAAATAACAGGGGTTAAAGACACACCTTAAGAAAAAGTGCATTTATAATTAAAGTCAAATGTGTGTTTTACCTCGGTGCTCCTTTAGAGATGTTGAACCCTATATTATCATCCCAATCTTTTCATATCTTGCTTCTTATAAAGGACTCACCATGTCAGTGGTTCTGCTGCTGTTTCTCCCTCTGATGTGAGGTTTATCTTGTTCTTCATTTAAAAGAGGAAACAATAATATCTGTCATTAACTGCATATAGATTGAATCTGTGCTGTCAGAATAGCAGGGAATAAAATAAAAGTGTAGTGCAGCTCAAACTGACTGGGTCTCCGTCTCCATCTCCAGGTGAAAACACCGACCAGAATCAAGAACAGCAGAAGTGCTGCTAAAGCTGGAAGAAGCCACACAATCAGGAGTCCATTACTGTGGAAATAAAGAAACAAATGTAAACTTTTATATCCAAAGACCTCAAAAAAATAAATGTAATAAAAATATTTATTCATTTAAACTCTAGGGCTTTTCACACTGTGTTAACCGTGGGTTATCATGTTACAAGCTAAACCTAGCTTTCAGCCACAGGAGAATTAATAGTATCACATTTGGAAGCATGTTTGGCACCGTTCCTTTTTTAACCTGATGCATAATATAGACTTGCATAAGCAGTGGTTTCAGCATTTAAGAAGAAAAGAAATTGAATGATAACAGAAAACATGTGCTCCAACATATACCATGTAGTTTTTTAATAAGTCTAATTGACTTGATTAGCTGGATCAGGTGAGTTTAATTAGGCTTGAATCTAAACTGTGCAGGGCTGGAGTTTGACACCGTGATGTACAGTGTACCTGTAGAATGTCAGTTTATGAATACACAGAATTAATCATGAGTAAATTATGAGCAGTGTGAAAGGTAAACCAGATAACCCACGATTCAGATCATCCAGGGTTTACTGACTGAATATTTGAAGTGTGAAAAGCCCTTCTGTTTATGTATTTCAGCTTAAAGGATTTAGAATTAGGTTAAACTATAATTATTTTATTTTAAGCAATAGAAATGTAGTACTTTTGTGTCTCCTTCATGTCTTTTGTTTCATTATTATGTTTTTTGAGAATCCTTGTTTGATTTCTGCAAAGACAAAGGAAAGAATATCACCAGAACAACAAGGAAATGACTGTAAACCAGAGATAAATATAAAATAATTCACCAAAGATGATTAAAAAAGAAAGTAAATACTAATATACAATATATAATAATTACATACTAACTCTTTGTCACTGACAGTGCCTGTGGACAAAGTAAAAACAACAAAGTAAGGTTAGTTGTGTTTTATTTCATATGTAGTATCAAAACATTTATGATTTATTGAAAAAATGTGTACCTGGTTCTGCCTCCGTTACAGTGATGTGAACAGGATTCAGTGCATCACCTACAGTGCAGAAATACCAGCCAGAATGCAAAAGAGCACACTTTAAATTTAAATAAACATGATAATTCTCATGTTAATGGACTGATTTTTCAATGTATGACTGCTTACACATACTTTTATTTTCATTGTCTCTCTGAACAGTGATGTGAACAGGATTCATTGCATCTCCTACAGAGCAGCAGTACCAGCCAGAATCAGTCCGTCTCAGTCCAGTCATCAGCACAGTGAAGGATCTTCCCCCATCATCATCTCTGATCTGCACTGATGAATTCTGGGATGTGACAGTCCTCCCCACTGTGTAACATCTCTGATCTTTATATCTGCACCACTGTTTGACTTTATTCTGATATCCAGAACTGTAGAGACACTGAACCCTGATATCACCACCTTCATGTCCAGAGACACTGCTGCTCACCACAGATACATCAGGAGCTGGACACAGACACACACACACACACACACACACACACACACACACACACACACACACACACACACACATTTACTGGTGATTATAAAATATGAAATACACAAGGAATAAGAGAGATAGTTTAAAATTAAGAGGACTGAACATTAGAATGAGATTAAAACAATTACAAAATGTCTTACTAGACTGAATCTTCAGATAAGGCTCGTATATTGTATTCGATGCTTGTGCTCCAGTCTCCACAACACAATAATAAAGTCCATTGTGTTTGTTCTGCAGGTTTCTCATAGTCACAGTAAAGAGACTCTGATCAGGATGATCAATTACTGTCAGATTCTGCTCTGTTGTGTTTGTGTATGTTTTAGAGTTATTAATCTCTGAGTACCAGGATTTCTTCTGCTGTGTGTATTTCTTGTCATAATGACATGGGATGGTGACAGATCCTCCAGGATAAATAGTTAATACATGTTTTGACCTATCACTGCAGCTTTCAGCACCTAAACAAACAAACCATTATGTCCAACCATAAGTCACTTCAAATTTTTCCTTCACATAAAACTAATTAAAAACAACATTAACAGCTGAGCATAAATCCATCACTGTAAAATGCTAAACAGGATCTATTAGAAATGAACACAGCAATACATGTAGTGTACTCTCACCTAAAATGAGCCAAATCCAGATTGAAATGTAGAATGTGTTTGTCTTCACATATGCGTTCATTGTGTTTCTCTTCCTGTATCTTGAGTTGTTCTGTTCTTGAGTGTCTTGACTTCCCTCTTCACCTTATATAAAACCTTTCAAACGGATGAATGCTGTCACTGGGGCGGGACCTTTCAAAAAGTACTTATACAGTAAATAGCTCCAATCACTACCACTCTCCAATTAGACACGGGACATATATACGTGGCACCACTGCTCGGTATAAATAATACCTGCAGACTTCAGGTTGAAGACCAACTAAAAAGTAAGCAAGCGACTTGTAACCCAAGTGATATAACTATTTTAGCGTTTGAGTATGACGGCAAATCAATGCCAATAATAACCAAGCATAGAACTGATGCTTGCGCGTGTGGTAAATCCCTTCTGTGAGAGGAAAACTCAATCGGACGCAGTGTTGCCAGATTGGGAATGTCCAAGTATCGTACCAGAAGTTCAAAATTATCATATTTGGAAGAAAAGTATCGTACACAAGTCAAAAGAGTTATCTATTCTAAACCCACAACATTTTGACACAACCTGCAAATTACCACAATAGATAAAAAGGCGTATTGTTGGACAGAAGCAGTGAGACAAAATACTATCTCATTATTTTCAGTGACTGTCTGCGTCGTGGCACATATTAAATCATATTAAAAGGATTTTTAACACTTGCTTTGTCCCGTCCAGTGAAGAAGGAATTTAGCTGTTGCTGCGTGGTGCAGTTAACTCCACATCTGAGCCGCTGTCATCGGAAACCTTCGTGTTGCCAGATGTTGAAGAAGTTCTTGCTGTCTTGGACCGCAACTAGTGCTCGTTGGCTTTAAAGCAGGGCACTCTTCTGCATTTTTAACACATCCTGAGGTGCACACGAATGCATTAAGAGTGTCTGTAATGAGCCGATTTCGTGTATGAATAAAGAAGCCCTATGACTGCTACTACCATCATTAAAATTTTCAGAACATTCTGAAATTATTATAAATTATTGATTATACATCGTACAAATACGATAGTTATCGTACGTCTGGCAACACTGATCGGACGCGAGGAAACGGGAGCCCGCGAGCTAATTTCAAACTCCCGCACATGTGACATGTCCGCGGGGTTTAACCAGACGGTTACACGAGTTCCACCAATCAGAAGCATCACTGTGGGATTATGGGATTGTTCAGGATTGTGGGTAATAAAGGATTTAGCCAAGACATCGTGAATAAAAGGCATTTATCTCAAAACAAGTTTAGTGCCCCACGTTTATATGAGCATATACTATCGCTTAGTACAGTCGTAGCTGGTTTTAAGTTTACCATGTATGGTTGAGTTTTTATGGCTTATACCCCTTGTACCCCTTTTGCAACTGTCAATGCAAAAATTTTATTGAATTTTTACTTCCGGCACCAGCTGTGGGCGGGACTGTGATGCTCTATAGAGTGCAGAAGTTATGACGCCACTTTGTAGGCCAAAACGGGGAAGTGAGTTAGCGTTTTAGCACTACCGTTTCCCTCCTTAGACAGTAAAAGAAATGGACACAGCGCAACCCAAGGGATTCAACGGAGACAAGTGAAGTCAATTAGATGCACTAACTTCCTGGGGGTCGGGCGTACTGCGCAGACTCAAACTGAACTTGATGACGTAGATGTCACGTGAGCAGCCTGTAAGCAATGTTCCCTCTAATTTTTTTCAGCACTGAGCAAATTATTTTTTTTCTGAGCGCACATTTCAGTACTGTGAGCAATTCGCTATCGCACGACCTGCCGAAAATGACTACGAGCCTGCGTTAGCCAAAGAGATGACAGCAAATGCATCAATATATTTACAAGGTTGATATTTATTCAATATCCTTTATAATGGTAGGACTTTGGGAAGATTTTAATGATGGTGTTTTACCAGTCAGTTTAGTTGAACTTAAAAGATCTTTGGTTGATTAGGTTTCAATAAGGTTTAGAGAGGTTATTATGACTGGTTCACTGGTTATTATGACTGATAATGATATATAAAAAAATAAAAGTATCCAAGATATTTAGTCATTTCTCAGCAGGTAAAACATTTAAGTGGAACTTCATTGAAAGAAAAATGCGAATGCAGTGCTTGACAATAATAGGCCTATTAAATTGACATGGTGTAAATTTTCCTAAAGGTAGCCTATATAAACAATTTAATAACTGCAACAAACTAGTGCAACACACTAGGTAACAAAACATGTTATTTGAATGTCATTGAGGACGATAGGCCTATCTGGCTATGTGGCTCATCTTGTCTGCAGGCCTATAGAAGACACATCTCTCCAAAGAACAGCATCTGAAAAACAGGTTAACCAAAAGAGAAACATCATTTCTCTTCAAAACACAAAATCATTTTTACATTAAACAACTGCAAATATACTAAAACAGAATTAACCTACATGATTCAATGACTAAACATAATTATGTCAAAATGTTGTTGCAGTAATCAAGATCACTTTGATCTATATTAGGCCTAATAGGTCTAATTGAAAATATTGGAAATAAATTTCTACCTCAAATCTTCTCTCATCTGTCTTTGTCCCCTTTCCAGTGGTTGTAGACCTTGTCAAGGTCTATAGGACCCTCTTTTTGCCTTGATTTAATTCTCATCAGTTGATCCAAATGGAAAACTTCAAGGCGGTTGTGCGATTTTGTCTTAATGGCATTCGTTAGACTGAAACCGCGTTCACAGTCGGCGCTGGATGCTTGGAATGTGCCACAAATGTCAAGAAGTTTTGCCAGATCTGGAAAATGCTCACTTCACGAGTTCACCCTTACATCTAATCTGAAGGCAAATAGTAGGCATATTTTGGCGTGCTGTCCTGGGGGAGGGGTCCGGGCCCGGAGCATAGCCCGAACCCAAATAACTCCCCCTATCCCAATTTGGGATAAATAGATTAGAAGTGAGGAGTTGGGGTGGAGGAGGGTTGCCGAAAAACTGTCGTGGGACAGGAGGTAGGAAGACTGGATATATATACGCGTGCGTGCTATAAGATGATTAGCTAAACGAGATGCACCTGTACCAAATTGGATGATTATCTGATCGTGCTTCTCCCGAACTTTGTTAATAAAACCACATTTCACGAGTTCACCCTTACATCTAATCTGAAGGCAAATAGTAGGCATATTTTGGCGTGCTGTCCTGGGGGAGGGGTCCGGGCCCGGAGCATAGCCCGAACCCAAATAACTCCCCAAAAGAAGCTTAAAGCCATAGGACAGCAGCCAGAGAGATAAAATTTAGTTGCCCCCCAAAATATGCGTGTTGGGAAGAAAATGCAGAGCGACCTGGAGAGCCCGTGCAGTGTTCGACGAGAGCTGCGGCTCGCAACGTCTTACCAGCGAGCCCTCCATGCCGCTTATGGGAGGAGCACAATGCCAGATATCAAGAAATGAGGGACTCTTGCTGCCTCCGAAGGGAGCTGCGGCTCTGCTGCACCGGAAGGAAGAGTCCCTCTTGCGGCTGAGTACGAGGCGCGGTTTGTTGCATCTGATGGAGGGCTCTCACTGCGACTGAAGGGAGCCAGCGACTGTATCCCATCGGGAGGGAGATCCCTGGCCGCCATAGAGTATGCAACATAACTCGGACGGGGGGTTCACACTGCGACCGAAGGGAGCCGTGGGTCTGCTGCACCAGAAGGGAGAGCCCCGTCAGATGCTAAATAGGCAATGAGATTCGAGCCGCGGTTTGGCGCGTCGGATGAAGGGCTCCTAATGCAACCGAAGGGAGCCAGCGGCTGTACCCCATCGGGAGGGAGATCCCTAGCCATCGTGGAGCATGCAACATAACTCAGATGGGGGGTTCACACTGCGACCGAAGGGAGCTGTGGGTCTGCTGCACCGGAAGAGGAGCCCTAGTCCGATGCTGAGAAGGCAAAGAGACGCGACTGTTGGAGGGACTCCCGCTGCATCCGAAGGGAGCTGCGGCTCTGCTGCACCGGAAGGGGGAGTCCCCCATTGCGGGTTTATGGAGGCACGGTTTTTTGCCTCTGAGGGTTCTCCCAGCCTCCGTAGGGGGTTCGCAACTCTGCAGCAGGAGTGCTGCCCCGGAGGGGAGAGCCCTGATTGACGCTAACTAGAATACGACTGTTGGAGGGACTTTTGCTGCGTCCGAAGGGAGCTGCGGCTCTGCTGCACCGGAAAGGCGAGTCCCCCTTGCGAAGCGAGGCATGGCTTGATGCGTCTGATGGAGGGCTCTCACTGCGACCGAAGGGAGCCAGTAGCTCTATTCCCCCGGGAGGGAGAACCCTATCCGCCCTTGAGCATGCAACATAACTCAGACTGGGGGTTCACCCTGCGACCGAAGGGAGCCGTGGGTCTGCTGCACCGGAAGGGAGAGCCCCATCGGATGCAGAATAGGCAAGAAGATTCGAGGAACGGTTTGATGCATCGGATGGAGGGCTCCTGCTGCGACCGAAGGGAGCCAGCGGCTGTGTTCCCCCGGGAGGGAGATCCCGGTCCGCCCTTGAGCATGCAACATAACTCAGACGGGGGGTTCACCCTGCGACCGAAGGGAGCCGTGGGTCTGCTGCACCGGTAGGGGAGCCCCGTCCGATACGGAGTAGGCAAGAAAACGCGACTGATGGAGGGACTCTCGCTGCGTCCGAAGGGAGCTGCGGCTCTGCTGCACCGGAAGGGAGAGTCCCCCTTGCGACTGTATAAGCGGCTTAATTTGATGCATCGGATGGAGGGCTGTCACAACGACCGAAGGGGGCCTGTGGCTCTGCTGCACCGGGAGGGATACCCCCATCTGCCGCTGAGCGCGCAGCGCAACTCAATGACAGATGAAAGGCTCACACTGCGACCGAAGGGAGCCACTGCCCAGCTGCACCGGAAGGGAGAGCCCTGTCCGATGCTGAAATAGGCAAGGAGATTGTAACGATGGCTGGAGGGCCCTTACTTTGGCCGAAGAAACGATAACTGAGAGGCTTCTATTATTCAAGTACACAACATGATTTAAGGAGGAATATATAAAAAATTTTTTTTTTTTTTTTTTTTTAAATGTCTGATGAACAACAACCGAGGGCATCTATCGGATTATGTGAGAGGCCCCTTTTGAGCTGCTTAAGATTAGGGCTGAAACGATTCCTCGAGTAACGCGATTACAAAAAATGATGTAGGCAAATTCCTCTGCTTCGAAGCCTCTTTTAATTTATTCTAAATCTCACGTCGGGTTCTTTCGCAATGAATTTTTTTTTTTTTTTTTTTTTTTTTTTTTTTTTTTTTTTTTTTGAATGAATTAATCAAAATAGGTAATTGCACTTACATCCGATTCACGAATTAATATCTCTAAATATTAAGACGGAACAGTGTTTAAATGTAAATCCTGCATGTTCTGTGTGTCTCTGTTAATGAATGGAGCAGGAGCGCGACTTCCTTTTTCACACACACACTGAAGCGCGCATTACTCTCACGGTAATTTCTGCGTCTGCTGTCTCACTAAATGAGGACTTGAACACATGAACAACATCTCCAGAACTGCTCTGACAGTCAGTTCATGAGCATTTGACTTTAAGTAAAACTAGCGTCACATCACATACACAGAACTGAAAAGGTACGTCAACCCGACTAAATAAAGGTCCGGGGTCCTGACATTTTATCCTATCCATCAGATTTACTGTGCATGCGCACATCAGTATAATTAAGCAACAACACATTTTGTTACTCGATTAATTTTTTTTTTTTTTTTTAAACCAGAGTCGTTGATGAAATGAGGGTCCATCGTGAATTTAGAATGGGCGTTCCGGAGTTAGACAAAAGCGAGCCTGATGAGGTTGAATTGGAGAATGGACATAAAATATATATTTTTATTTATTTATTTATTTATTTATTTATTTTTGAGGCTCTTGCGGCAGCGAGAATTGCGGCAGTAGGGAAGGATGGAAAGGGCTCCTGCGGGAGCAGACACTGCTATGGCAGTGGTGAAATATAGGTAGAGGCTCCTGCGGGAGCAGACACTGCTGCGGCAGTGGTGAAATATAGGTAGAGGCTCCTGCGGGAGCAGACACTGCTGCAGCAGTGGTGAAATATAGGTAGAGGCTCCTGCGGGAGAAGACACTGCTGCGGCAGTGGTGAAATATAGGTAGAGGCTCCTGCGGAAGCGGAGACTGCTGCGGCAGTGAGGAAAAAACAGAAAAGGCTCCTGCAGGAGCGGACAATACTGCGGCGGTGGGGAGATATAGAGAAGGCTCCTGCGGGAGCGGACAATGCTGCGGCGGTGGGGAGATACAGAGAAAGCTCCTGCGGAAGGATGGCTGAAGTGAGGATTGACCATTACAGATAGATAGGGCATGTTAGGAGAGTTAGCTATGGTAGATTAGGAGTTTTAGTGAAAGGGGATGAGCTGGCGTTAGAGGGGTTGGCTGAAGAGGGTTTGAGATAGATATATAAATAAATAAAATAATCGGCCTGACCAATAATAGGTCTTGGTACCCTCTGCCTTCTGGCAAATCTGGAGCTGGAGGCCACTGAACAGAAAAAATGGTTAGTAGCATGAGGGAGCGGAAGAGTTAAGGGCGCGTTTACGAATGGAGGCGGCCTCACGTTTGCTTCAGCTGCTGTAGCTGTGGGTCGTGGGAAGGGGCTGGGGTGTGTGATGTCTTGAAGAACCTGTGTAGCCTGCACTGCTAGCAGAAGTAACAGGATGGAAATACTGAGATGTGCAGGCCCGTGTTGCAAGTAAAAGTAGCTTCATGCTTGCTTTGGCTGCCGTAGTTGTTGGCTGATTTGACAATTGCTCAAACTTGAATTAATACGGTCCTGTTGGAAAAGCATCTTTTCCTCTTGTTTTGGCCTTCGGGCCCTTTTAAACAGCCTCCGGAGCAGATAAATTTGGGATGCTGTTTTCCTGTTGTAGTATGGACTGTGAAAATAGAGGCTTTGAAACAATGTAGCATGTTTAGTTTTATAAACCATTGTACCAATAGACATGTCTATAGCAGTAACGTTAATTGCAGTAATTCAAATTCAAGCCATTTCTAAAGACATTTACTTTGCATGCTTTTCATATAACAGTCCTAAAAAAGACGATAGAAAATTTACTCACACTTGTTGTTCTGCAGCCAAACACGAGGCAGTAGCGTGAAAAATTCTGAATAATCATGCCAGTAAATGGTGAAATATGTCCCTAAATAATTGATCCTGCCGGAATAATTGCATGAAACTTATGTCTGTATCATCTCAGTGAGGTTTAAACATGCACAGTAAAGCAGATGTAATGTCTTTAGACATTTCGGTGTGGATGACAACTCTGCAAAAAGCCTTTGCTTCGTGGTTAAAAAGTGGCATCGTCATCGGACAGAGTTAAGTCATAACGCAGTTTAACAAATTTTGGCGTCTTCATAAGCGCATTCTATATATAACGTCTATTTAAATTGTTCAGATGAGCAAATCACGAGGTTTTCTTGCATGATTAGCATTTTAATTGTTTGGTCAGACGGTTCATATATTGATCTATATATTCACGTTCATAAATCGGGGATTAAACGTGGAATTTATCTTTTGTATGCTAAATATGTAAACAATATGTGCACAGTACCTATAACTGCGCTTTACATTTTGCAAGATTGACATGCTAAATGGCTAACTGACCCGGTTTACTCTCATCTTAACAAAATTGATAAGAGTTCCTTGCGTTTACGAACGACATGTATCTGTTTAATCAACTCGACATGTATACCGGTTTAGTCCTTTCGTTCACGAATGAGAGCTCTCGATCTCTGAGACTCATATGAAACTCGCTCATTGTGGATGACAACTCTGAAAAATTCTTCATGAATGAGTGTAAACCGAGAACGATTCGTTCGCCTAGAAGATTCATTCGAAAAGACGATTGTTTCACGAACGACATGCCACTACAACAACGCACGGTCTTCGCCGCTAGTGGAGGCAGCATCGAACTGCGACACGGCTGAAAAAGCGAGAGAGGTTTACTGCGGGGAGAACTGGAGCACGGCTGCGATCCAGCATTATAATAGAGCCCGGTCCTGGCGAGAAAATCGTGTTGCCGAGTGAGGCGAGCTCAAGGATTTGCACGAGCTTTTGGCCACAACGTGTGGCTTGGCGAGAAGAGCAGCTGACCGATGACGCTTGTTGGTGTTCGGCGGATAGGTATCTTCGTCGGAAGGAAGATTGGGCCTGTGATAAGAAGACGGACAGCGCGAACCGAATGCTGACAGAGCGAACCGAATGCTGACAGACGGTCTATGCCGAAAAACTGTCGTGGGACAGGAGGTAGGAAGACTGGATATATATACGCGTGCGTGCTATAAGATGATTAGCTAAACGAGATGCACCTGTACCAAATTGGATGATTATCTGATCGTGCTTCTCCCGAACTTTGTTAATAAAACCACATTTTTCAGCGACCAGGTTACAATCTCAGAAAATGATCTGAGCAGTCCGATTTTCCTTTTTTCATTAACCATGAACTTGAATTCGTTGTATTGTTGACAAATGCGCCCCGGGACCGAATCGTCTGCTTCATCCATAAGCGCTTCAAACTTCTTCGCCAGACTGGTCACGTCATTCAGCCCATGATCAAATTCACCAACTGCATGATCCAACGTGTCCGGCTCAAACGCAGCCCACTCTTTGAGCTCATTTTCAGGGAAGCGGGCATCCAAGTGCTCACAAACTTTATGGACAAACAGAAGAATGTCCCGTGTGTTCACTGCACTCTCACTTTCCAAAACTGTGAGCGCTCGTTTTCCCCAGTGAACTCGCTCTCCTAAATATTGCGCTCTTAGTTTCTGTATTTTCGCTCTTGCAATGCAGTGCCCAGAGATGTATAAAGTACTAGAGACCCATACTTGAGTAAAAGTACAAGTGCTCTATCAAAAAAGTGACTTGAGTAGAAGTTGAAGTGCTCTTTAAGCACCACACTTAAGTAGAAGTACTAAAGTATTCAACATTTTTTGTACTTAAGTATTGTGTCAGGATCTTGGTAAGGGAGGAACTCAGGTGCAGACAGGAAGTGACTAAACACAGGATTTATTTAACAAAAAGGGAAAACAAAAACCCACAAGGGGGAAAACACTGACTAGGGAAATACAAAATAACTGAACAGGACTGAGTTAACGGGATAAACAAAGACTCAAAGCACGAGAACACTAACTATAAACAAACACTCACAGAAATACAAAACACTTCTTCAGGAACAGGTACAATCACAAGTGATGAACAAATCTCAATGACAATGAACCGACGCAAGACAGAGCACACTAGGAGATCTAAATAGGGGGAACAATCAAGACACGACAGGTGGCACAGATGGGACAATCAAGACACGACTAGGTTAACAAGGGGGGCGGGGCAAGGGAACGAGACAACACAAGCACACGGCCCAAAGGCAAGGCCATGTGCTTGTACACAAAACACGGGTCTGTCATGATCCTGCCTCAAGACTAGGAAAAATCAAGGACACGAGGGCAGAATCATGACAGAACCCCTCCCTTAAGGAGCGGCTTCCAGACGCTCCTCAAGGGAACATCAAACACGAGACATGACTGACATGACGGACTGGGACACCGACACAAACCAACAGGACATGACAAATAACAACAAAGGCAAACATGAGTACACAACGGCAGGGTTGGGGTGACAAATCAAAAAAAACAAACAGGGAAGGGGAGGGGGCGGGACCACAAAGTTCATGGGGGACAGACCAGGGCGGGTGGGAGGGGTAGGAATCCTAGGAGGACAGGACGAAGGCTGACGACGGGGGGTACGGGCAGGTCTGGGTGGTGAGGGGCGGGGAGGGGTCTCGGGACAACTGACAGGAGCAGACACAGGACACGGGGCAACACTTACGGGACGCGGGGCAACATCAACAGGACGAGGGGCGACTACATCTACAGGACGAGGGGCGACTACATCTACAGGGCACGGGGAGACAACATCTACAGGGCACGGGGAGACAACATCTACAGGGCACGGAGAGACGACAGGACACGGGGATACAACATCTACTGGACACGGGGGCACATCAACGGGACACGGGGCCACATCAACGGGACACGGGGCCACATCAACAGGACACGGGGCCACATCAACAGGACACGGGGAGACAACGGCTGGACACTTAGGACTTCTGGGGACAGGGTCAGAGGACAAAACAGGACTGACGGGGACTTCTAAAATTTGGACAAGACGGGACAAATAATAAGAAAAAGCTTTAGCAGCTAGGATAATAGGCAGCTCCTTATGGGATGAGACCGACTGTACAAGAGTCTTTGCTGCAGAGTCGGCCGCGGCTCTCTCCTCCGCTCTCACGACTGCAGCTCTCTTCTTTGCCGGCTCGGGCACACTCACTGTTGCTGGCTCGGGCACGCTCACCGCTGCTGGCTCGGGCACGCCCACCGCTGCTGGCTCGGGCACGCCCACCGCTGCTGGCTCGGGCACGCCAGCTCTCTCCGCTGCTGGCACGGGCACGCCAGCGCTCACCGCTGCTGGCACGGGCACGCCAGCTCTCTCCGCTGCTGGCACGGGCACGCCAGCGCTCACCGCTGCTGGCTCAGGCACGCTCACCGCTGCTGACTCGGGAGGAGACAGGGTCACAGGACCGGCAGGCCCCTTCTTCTTCCTCTTCCTCCTCGGGCGCGGTGCAGAGGCTACAGCTGGGTCAGAGGCGGGTTGGGGGAGTTTGGTCTCGGACAGGGCAGACTCGGACGCCGAAGACTCTGAAGCCGACTCCCATGAAAACCGTCTCCCTCGTTTCATGGGGAGACTGCTGGCTGAGGAGGGCACCTCAGGACTCTGGGAGGGGCTTGCCTGACCCCCCAGGGTTTCCACGGCCAGGACACGACCCTCCGGGATCGCCGGCAGCTGGGTAGGTGGGGACCTCTGGGGCTCCTCCTCTCGCCCGCTCACTCCGGAACGACCTCCCCTGGTCCCCCGGAACACCACAAGGCGAGAGCCCTCAAAACAATCTCGCTGGCTGGCTGATGCCAACCAGCATTGCCTCCTGTCTGCTGAGTTCCATTGTGGTCGGTTCATTCTGTCAGGATCTTGGTAAGGGAGGAACTCAGGTGCAGACAGGAAGTGACTAAACACAGGATTTATTTAACAAAAAGGGAAAACAAAAACCCACGAGGGGGAAAACACTGACTAGGGAAATACAAAATAACTGAACAGGACTGAGTTAACGGGATAAACAAAGACTCAAAGCACGGGAACACTAACTATAAACAAACACTCACAGAAATACAAAACACTTCTTCAGGAACAGGTACAATCACAAGTGATGAACAAATCTCAATGACAATGAACCGACGCAAGACAGAGCACACTAGGAGATCTAAATAGGGGGAACAATCAAGACACGACAGGTGGCACAGATGGGACAATCAAGACACGACTAGGTTAAGAAGGGGGGCGGGGCAAGGGAACGAGACAACACAAGCACACGGCCCAAAGGCAAGGCCATGTGCTTGTACACAAAACACGGGTCTGTCATGATCCTGCCTCAAGACTAGGAAAAATCAAGGACACGAGGGCAGAATCATGACATATTGCAAGTAGTCTATTTTAAAATTTACTACTCAAGTACTGAAAGTAAAAGTAGAAGTATTGTGTTATGTAGCTATTAAAGAAAGTAGTCAAAAGTTTGAACATATTGTTTTTACTATTTCAAATGATTAACCTAAAGGACAATCACAATTCATTTGACTGTAACTTCTTGTAAACAAAAAACGGTTACTAGGGTTCGTTAGCCCAATTTGCAAAATTATGTCATTAATAACTTACCCTCATGTTGTTTCAAACCCGTAAGACATCAGAGGGTCATTTAGAATTTTTTGAAGCATCGAAAATACATTTTGGTCCAAAAATAGCAAAAACTATGACTTTATTCAGCATTGTCTTCTCTTCCGTGTCTGTTGTAAGACAGTTAAAAACAAAGCATTTTGTGATATCCGGTTCGTGAACGAATCATTCGATGTAACCGGATCTTTTTGAACCAGTTCACCAAATCTAACTGAGTCGTTTTAAACGGTTCGCGTCTCCAATACGCATTAATCCACAGATGAATTAAGTTGTTAACTTGTTTAATGTGTCTGACACTCCCTGAGTTAAAACAAACCAATATCCCGGAGTAATTCATTGACTCAAACTGACTGAACTGCTGTGAAGAGAGAACTGAAGATGAACACCGAGCCGAGCCAGATAATGACTCGTTCACGAGTCAAGAACCGTTTCTGTCAGACGCGTCCGATTCGTGAACCGAGGAGCTGATGATACTGCGCATGTGTGATTTAGCGTGAAGCAAACCGACACACAGAGCGTCTGAAACGAACTGATTCTTTTGGTGATTGATTCTGAACTAATTCTGTGTTAATGTTATGAGCCCAGGTGCAGTCAACGCCAATGACGCCATTGCTTCGAGCGCAAAAGAATCGGTGAACTGTTTTCTTCAACCGGTTTATTGAATCGAACTGTCATAAAGAACTACCGGTGATCCGAAAACCGATGCAACCGGTTCTTGACTCGTGAACGAGTCATTATTTGGCTCGGCTCGGTGTTCATTCTCTCTTCACAGCAGTTCAGTCAGCACGCGCAGTCTTCTTAATCGCTTGATTCGCTCAATGATGTGCCAGCTTCAAAAACCTGCCATGCCATCTACAGTTCTGGCAGTGGTTTGTAATGGAATGATTCGTAACATTTTTATAATTGTAACGAGTAACGATGCAGCACATAAAAAAAATATCGGAGTAAAAGTATTAAACTCAGCGAAAATATGTACTGAAGTAAAAGTGGAAGTAGGAGAAAAAAATAATACTCTAGTAAAGTACAGATACTGCCTTTTAGTACTTAAGTACAGTAGTGAAGTAGTTCTACTTCGTTACTATACATCTCTGGCAGTGCCCATCCATGACCGTAAGATTACTGTGCTGTAAGCAGGTGCACAGCTGAGCGAGTTCCTCAAGCACTTCTGCTAGCACAGTGATTGCAAATTTGTACTTGGTGTCGGTTAGTTTTCTATGACAGTATTTCGCAATGGGGTCAGAGTCAGCATCTTTTGCACAGTATTCGGTCAACGCGCTGAAATTTTGCAAAAAAGCGTGCACAGCTTGGTAGCGTGACAGCCAACGCACTTCATTCAAAGGTATAAAGACAGCGAATCCACTTCTAAAACCTCTGCCATCTCTGTGAATTTGGCTTTCTTCACAGATGATCTACAAAACATGGAGTATACTGTCCGGAGTAGCGTTTCTACCTCTTTCATTATAGGGACATCTTTCCATGCGTCATCGATTCCTAAGTCCTCCCTATGTGCCATGCAGTGTTGCTCAGTCAGGTGGGGTACCTGACGCTTCAGTAAAGCAGCTACTCCTTTATGTCTGCCTAACATGACAGAAGCACCATCTGAAGTAAACATGACCATTTTGTTCATGTCTAGCGCATGGTCTGCGTAGAACTTGGTAATAGCATCAAGGATGTTTTCTGCAGTGCATCCTGAAAGCTGAATGATACCAGCAAAAACTGAAATCAGTTTGCTCCCGAAACTTAATGTAAAACACAAGCATCTTATGCACTGAGATATCGGTACTTTCATCCACAATTAGTGTGTGGACACGAGCATTTCTTATGCTGCTTATCATCTCAGTCTGCACAACTGAGTTGATGCATTCCACAAATTCAAAAGCATAATTTTTGCTTCTCCAACTCTGAGGTTGGTCGACGTATTTTGCCATGTGATCGTGTATATCCTGAACTGATAACATGGACATGTTGGTGTTAATTGCTAGCATAACATTGTCGATCAATATTTGTATTTGTTCAGGGTCGGATCGTGCTCTCTGAATTCGTCTCTCTCGGGATTCATTAGTTTCGGTGAGAATTTTATCAATAGAGTTCCCATGTCTAAGTCTTAATGTTTTCAATGCGTCTACATGGACTTTCTGTGTCAGATGACGCTTAAGGTAATCAAGCTTCCACTCGGACCAATGTTTCCCCCGAGCGAACTCTCCTTTCACTTTGGCCTCCGAGCAGAATTTGCAGATCACGCCACTCCTTTCTTCATATGTAAATATGTCTGACAGTTTTATCCTACCTGGACCATCTTTTGTGTCAGTTTGGACTATTTCATCTAGCCACTCACGTTTAAACGTTAGGCAGGCCTTTTTTTGGTCTGAAAAATCTATTGCGCGACTACTTCGACTGGCCTGCGCGGCCGCGCACGCGCGCAGCTTAGAGGGAACATTGCCTGTAAGTCGTCTAATCGCTGTGCCAAGAGAAATCTGAATCACCCACAGAATCTTGCAGAGAAGGCGAGCGTGAACAGGAGCACATTTTGGTAAGTTTTCTGATGAATTACCTCCCTTGGCCTCATGCCTCCATGTCCTCCTGATAGCATCATAGACAGTAAAAGATTGCCTACGAGCTTCTCCTCCTGTCCATACAGTAATTTCTCTACTGTGCGACAGAGAGTCGCTGGTTATGACGCAATCGATAGCCTATTTTTTTCAAAAAACTTTTTTTTTAAATTAATGCTTAAAACAATACACAAGCAATAACAGATAACAGCAGAATATAAAAAACAAAAACAAAACAAAACAAAAAAACATAGGGGGAATAATATAAGTTTAATTAAACATTAACAAATTATGAGAATTAAATGACACTGAAAAAAGGAAAAGAGTTACAAATAGATAATGTTTTTAAGGCATTTTTGTTCTCAGACAACTTAATTGAGAAGAAGTATTTTTCAAGTTCTTTTACAAATATAAGAAAGAGAGGTTTAGCATTAAGATATTTAGATTTATGAATATGGAATTTAGCTAGAAACAAGATCAGATTAATCACATAAAAAATTTTTTTTTAGATTGGTCAAAATCAACAAAGCCCAAGACCACATTCTAACAATACAACATACATTCATTATAGATTTCAGACCTAATAAATCCTAAAACATCTTGCCAAAACATTTTTGTAAATGGACAATACCAAAAAAGATGAACTACAGTTTCATCAGAGATGTCACAGAAAGAGCAACTGGAGGAAATATCCTTTTTGAACTTTTTCATTTATTGATTTGCAGGGTAGCATTTATGAATGATTTTAAAAGAAATATCTTTTACTTTATTGGTTAAAAAAAGAGATGTGGAAGCGTCCACACTTTTTTCCAACAAATATTACCAACTACATTACTCCAGTAAGTGGTCACAGGTGGTAAAGTAATAATGTCTTGCTGAAATAGTGACCGGACTGATCTATTATTGTTTTTATTGGGAAAAGCAAAGCACAATTTGCCAACAGAAGTATTAACCAAACTCAAAGAGACTGGAAGTAGAGATTGAGTTCCTCTCGATAAAGCAAGAGCACCTGATGGGCTTGAACCCATAACTATTGAAAATTATTTGGGAAAAACAGGAAATTGAAAATGATCTAGAAATTCCTTATATGAAAACAACAATCCCTGAGAATTAATTAATTGACTAACTAACAAGATATTTTTGTCAAACCAATTCTGAAAAAAAAAAAAATATATAGATTTATTCTTGTATAAAATATTACAGTTATTCCAAATAAAATATTTATGAGGTGAAAATTTGTGCTTAAATATCAAAGACCACGCCAAAAGTGACTGTCTATGAAAGGCAGATAATATTGCTAGTAATTTTTCAATTTTATAGTTACATAACAGAAGGAAATCCAGACCACCAAACTGTGAAAAAATATAATTAGGAATAAAGTTCCACAGAGACCCTGGGTTCTTTCTAAACTGTTTCAACCAATTAATTTTAAAGGGATAGTTTAAAGTACTAAAATCCAAAATATTAAGACCATCCTTTTCACTTATATTCATTACAATGGATTTTCTAATATAATGAATTGAGTTTTTCCACAAAAACTTAAAGAGTATCTGGTCAATATTTTTACCGAGCTTTGACTCCAAATGAACAGATTGAGCAGCATAAAGCCTTGAGAGGCCTTCAGCCTTTGTAAGAAGTACCCTGCCTCTCAGAGAGATCTCTTTGTAGCCACTGGTTAAATCTCTTCTGAATTTTATCTGTAAGGGGTTGAAAATTAAAGATGCATCTTTCTTTTTGGTCCTTCACTATATAAACTCCTAAATAACAAACCATTTCTTTTACAGGGATACCATGAATAAAAGAGTCATTGCAGTTTTGTATGGCCAAAAGCTCACATTTATGAACATTTAAATGCAGGCCAGAGGCTTTGGAGAAAGACTCAATAACACTTATTGCCAAAGGGATCTGCATAGCATCCCTAAGAAAGAGGGTCATGTCATCATCAAGCTGACTGATAATCACCTCTCTTTCAGCTATAGCTACTCCTTTCAGATTGCTGGATTTTATGTGAGCACAGAGAAGCTGAGCAGCAAGAAGAAGAATATAAGGTGAAATGGGGCAGCCCTGCCTTATTCCTCTTGAAATTTCAAAACGGTGGGTAGCACCATGATTTAAAATAACAGAACTACTGCCATTTGTGTATAAAGTTCTTGGCACTACAGAAAAAATCTCCAAATCCAAGCTTTTCAAGACACTGACAAATAAAGCTATACTATAGAGTGTCGAAAGCTTTATAAAAGTCAAAAAGAAGCACAAAACTATCATCAGCAACTAGATAGGAATAATCTAAGATATCTAAAACTAAACGTATATTATTTGATATGTGTCTATTACTAATGAAACCAGATTGAGCCTCATCTATTATAAAATGGAGCAAAAATTTTTATTCTTTTGGAAAGTATGTGAGCCAAAATCTTATAATCATTATTTAATAAACTTATTGGGCGCCAATAGTCAATAAAAAGCAAATCTTTGTTCTGTTTAGGAATGAGAGAAATTACTCCTTGAGTCATACTGGGAGGAAGTTTGTGGTTTTTAATACTTTCAATAAATACTTCTAAAAGAAAAGGGGAAAGAATATCTGAGAATAGTTGGTAGAATTCTGCTGTAATGCCATCATTGCCAGGTGACTTTACATTTGAGATGTTTTATGGCACGAGCTACCTCTTCTAATAACATATCCTGATCACAATTTTTTTTTCTATAGCACTAATTGAATTTACATTTTCTAAAGAATCTAAGAAGAAAGTGGCAGAATCAGCACAATAGCTGGATTTGTAAAGATTGGCAAAAAAAGTTATGTCAGAAGTGAGAAATAGTTTGACAATCATCAGTAACATGACCATTGAGGCTCAAGTGGTGAATAGTATTACGCTTACCCCGCTGTCTCTCAAGATTGAAAAAATATGATGAGTTTTGTTCACCTTTTTCTATCCACTTAACTCTCGACCTGAAAAAGGCCCCTTCTGCTTTGCGCTCATATATCTCATCTACAGTAATTTATATTGTAGATTAGTCAATCGCAATCTCTCCTCAGGTGAGATCCTGTCAGGAGACACCATAGAAAGAGAGGTGATTTCAGACACAATTTTCTCCTCTGAAATTCTGTTTAGTTTGGAAAGCAAAGCACCATGTGACCTTAGATATTTACTAACTTCATATTTTAAAAGTTCCCAATATACACCAAAGACTCCTTCCTTTTGTGCCAAGTCCCAATGTAAAGAAATATTTTTTTTTAAGTTCTAACTTAACTGACTCATGCCTTAAGTGAGAAATGTTCATTTTCCAAAAGGAGCTACTATGTGGTGCTACAAAAGAGGAAAATCTAATATTTATAAAAAATTGCCTTGTGGTCTGTTAGGGGAGTAACAAGAATATTTACTAAAACATTCTCCTTTGGTATGCTACTCGTGACTAACCAAAAGTCTATGCGAGACTGCTTTGTACCATTTTATTACTCCAAGTATAAGTATTTTGATTTGGTTGCATCTCCCTCCAAACATCAACCAAATTGTATTTTTGCATAAAGGTTTTCAAAGCATAACTAGACGATCCTGACTGCTTAGGAGGCCATCTGTCGACCAAATCATTTAAAGTAATATTCAAATCACCACCCACCAGTAAGAACGCTTGTGGATACTTCTGAAACCAGAATGAAATTCTATCATCTAAAGACTCAAAAAGTTTGTCATTTTCTGTATTAAGATTGTATCCATAAATATTAACCAATATAAAAATTAAATTGTTCCAAGAAATAAGTAAACATAAAAAATGACCAAAAGGGTCTGGAAATGCCTCCAGAACATTCCCAGAAAAAGTGTTCTTTAACGATGTTACCCACAAACCACAAATCATTATTCCACTGTGATCTCCAGAATTTTGCATCATTAGCAACAGAATGTGACTCTTGAACAAAAACGAAATCAGTTTTAAGTTGTTTTGCAAATAAAAATAAAGCCTTCCTTTTAACAGTGTCTCTCAACCCTCTAGTATTAAGAGAAACGAGTGATAAAGACAAAAGAACAACAAAACAAGTAGTACAGAAGAACAAATTATCGTCCAGTAACTAGAAGAAAGTATATTATCCGAGCAACATCACTTGTAACGATAACTAAAAATAAGCCTTTGAAAAGATCGTAACAGACTCTGTGCGCTGCAACCAGCAACTTCAAGTAAACAGCAACTTAAAACATTACTGGAAAGTCTTTTAGCTTGGGGGGGGGGGGGGGGGGACTCGGGAACCATCACTTGACTGAAAAAAGGATGTTAAAGACAAACAGATTTATATCTTAATTTCTCCTTCACCATGAATAAATGCAAGAGCTCCCGCAAAGAAATCCATTTTCCCTGCATCCTTAGCTTGTTTCACCAATGGCCACAGCTTCGAGTGCCTTTCACGATCACCTTTTGAGAAGTCTTCCTTGAAGAGAAGTCCATTAGCTTGGAGAAAGGTAGAAGTCTTAGCCTGCTTCCAGATTTCATTTCTCATCATTCACAATGTAAACTGAAGAATATTGGGTCGAGGACAGGAGTCAGCTGCGCTCTTCTTGCCCAATCGATGTGCAATGTCAATCGTTTCCGAGAGCCGCCCTGAGTCTTCAGGTAAAACAGCTTTGCAGATCTTGATGGCCTGCTGACGCACATTCTCATCCTTATCTTCTGAAACACCATATAGCCTTAGATTCAATCGTATGGAGTAAGACTCCATCTCATCCATTCACTGTTCAAGCATTTTGACTGGCTTTTCCAAGGCAAGCATGCGACCCTCCATCTTGCACATCTTATTCTCCATCTCTTTAATTTCAGCAAAAGCAGTATTAACTTTCTTACTCAGCTCATCAATTCTTTCAGTGTTGCCACTCACCAACTTTTCAATGCAATCGGACCTTTCGTTGATAAGTTGGGACAGTGTGCCGATGACATCAGCATTGGAGGAATCAGTCTTGACGGACTTCATTGTTTTTTTCTTCGCAGCAGGTGATTCGCTCGGGGTCATCTGTAACTTCGGAAATTCCTTCTCATCTATGATCATCTCTTCTAGCACATTCCCTTCAGCACAGCTTTGACTGTAGTCGTGATCACAACCAAGCTGCATGCTGTCACTATCCCAGTGAAGTGTTGTCACTATTGCTGTCAATTGAAGAATAATTTAAATATCGATTCCTTTTCTTCCCACCCATCCAAAGTGACGTTAAAATTCACTTAAGATGGAATGCTAGCAAGACAATACTATAAATCAAAAAGTCTAGTTTCTAAAACCAAGTTAGGCTAACATATAAGTTTTGTGATGAAGAGCTCAACAAAAAGCGTCAGTTCAGGTGGCCATCTTGGAGACGCCCTGTTATGACAAGTACTCCTCGCTGCAGACTGTAGCGTGGTGACGTCACGTATGTACGTGAATGTATGTATGCATGTACGTATGTGACGTATGAGTTTTTATCGCGCATGCGTAGTAACGTATATGTGTTTACCGTAAATACGATTGTGCGCCGTACTGACTGTCATTAATGCGCATATCCGGGTTCATTCACTTCCGGATGTGCGTAAGGTATGGTGGATATGAGATATTACTTTTGTTTTCTTAAAAATTTGCGTTTAAATTCCTTTTAATTCTAAGAATGCTTTGGTCATAATCATAGGGAGTGTCATTGCAAATGTGTGTGATTTCAAACATTTAGGACATGTTTTATGATATAGTATTCTAATGCTGGTCTTTCAAAGTCTTTTTTCACCTAAAATGCCATTAAAGATGTCTTAAAATAGAGCAGAAAGACCTTATTAATATAAGTAATGCCATTGATGGTTGCATGAATTGCAAAAAAAAAAAAAAATCATATTTGTATCATCTTTTTCATTGACATTATCAAAGACTAATAGATACTGTAACACATGTATTGTTTATTGTTAGTTCATGTTAAGCACAAATGCTATTTTGGGGATTTCCGTTTTTCATTTTCCTACCTAATTTTGAATGCCTGCCTATACTAATGCTACAGTGTAAGCTCAGAAAGTTTGGTATAATTTCAAAGGAAACCCTTTGAAATTACATAAAACACTGTTGAAATTTATAAAAATGACAATATATGCTGTCTGTGTTATTATAAATAGGGAAAAAAACAAGGCGCTTTTTTATTTTATTTGTGTAAACTGAAGTTTGAAATGGTATAACTCAGGCATTGAAGGGGCTGGCAACTTCAGACCAATGTCTTGTGCTTGTTCCATTTGTCAGCTTTTAGAGGAAAACAGAAATTTCTTTCTATCCTAATTAATGCAAAAGTTATTCTATTTCAACTGAAGGAAGGAATAATACCATTTTTGTATAAAATTTTTGTCTAAATAAGTATGAAGTCATCTTTTGCACACTTGCAGTATGGAATAATGTGATCTCTGTATATTATTTTACAGAAAACACTCAGAAGTTACATAAAAAGCTGCTGTTTGTGACAAATAGTATTATTTATGTTGTTTCACATATGATGAACCATCTCAATACAATGTGCTTTTTTTGTGTGTGGGTTTTCTGAACAGTCTTTGAAAGAGAATAAGTCATATTACACAATAGCAACATGCATAAAATTATAAAAAATATCTGGTCTATCACAATCTAAAATAGAATCCACAATCTCCAGCTTCATATCGTTTCATTTATGTCTATTCTGCATCGTGTAGAGATTGTGAGACCTCGCCTTTCTCTTTCATATGTAATATTTTGATTTTTTATCAGCGTGTATTTTGGTTTCGGTTTCTATACAGCGTAAACAAGCTCCCCGAAGCTTTTGCGCGAACTTCGGAGCGTCAACAAACTAATTTATGTTTATTCCCCCAGTACTGTACGGATTACTGTACATTCACTGAGATGCGGTCGAACACTGCACAGTTATGAAAATAAACATATTAGCTTATTGCTAGCGAAGCTTCCAAGCCTCAGAATAAAGAATCAAATGTATGAAAGCGAGTAGCACGCGTATAGGCTTACCAGATGCGCGTCCTGACCTCTCCACGGCGAAGTTGGCCACCCATAACTTGTTTTATGAATATTATGCATTATAAATCCGGAGATTCGGCCATTTGTAGTTTTGCCTGGCGTGGCCTTTGTTTAGAAGCAGCAAAAAACTCAATTTCCCAGACATCAGTGCGTCAAACGAGCGGAAAAGAGTGGGCAGTCGCTGTCCAGTTCCAGCACCCCCGCGGTGCTGAATTCACACCTTCGATTGGAGGGAACGACTTGTGAATGACAGCTATCAGGACAAATAGCGCTTCACAAAAGAGATCAGACGTCTATAGCAGAAGAAAGGCATTTAGACCCGTCTATATGACTTGAAGATCTTTTCAATAATACAGCCCTTGGAGCGCTTTTGCGCACTTGTACAAAACGCTTAATATCTCAGCAATGGAAGCACGCAGAAACGTAAAAATGGTCTTGTTTGAAAGAAGAGATTCTAATCTAAAAGATTATATCGAGTATATAGGTATGCGTGGCTGTTTGCGGCTGACTGAAGCGGTGCAAAATGTATAAATAATAAGGTGAGAAATTTTACATCGCGATTCTGTTGAAGATCATTCGATCTGTGATTGTCACACAATAAAATGATCTACATCATCAGATTCCTGAGAATGAGAGCTTTCTTGTGATATATGACTTGACTGTTTTGTGAAAAATATTTTAAATACACATTCTTACGAAAACGTATTCGCAATCGTTAGATGGAAATTTATGGGGGGGGGGGAATATATTTCTTAGCTTAATTTGACTACTTTATGTATCATAAAACCCCAATTAATGGTATTCTTTGTAAAGAAAACACTCTAAGCTTTCAAATGAACCCATTTTTGGGCAAATGCCATATAAGGAAGGATATGCAAATGAGACACAAACATCTGGCATGCTATTTTCGGACCCGGTACCGGGTCTGCAGAGTTTAAGATACATTAACTAGTTTTTACCAATGACACCTTATTGTATTGTTAAATTGACCTTCATATGTCTTAATATGACTTGATGGGGACATTGTCAGTGAGAAGAAATTCAGAGAAGAGACCCACTTCATGTGGCTAGAGTACTGTAATTATCTGTTTTTCTTTCTCTGACAGACTGTATAGCCCTCAACTTTAAAGAAAACTTCAAACCTTCAGGCCATGCTTTCTCAAGCCAAGCCAACCTAAATTATGACCTGACAAACTTTATTAATTTAGTTTATGTTTATGCTGGTTATAAATTAAATACTTTAGGTAGTTTACAGATAAAGTAAATAGCACTTTTTCTAACACCATGCTATAATCCCACAGCCCGAGAGAGCTCTGGTGCCGGAAGTAAATTTCCCATTCATTTCTCCCATTGACTTTCGGAAAAATCCGTATCTAAAGAGTTTTAGAGCATGTGTGAGGATAACCAGCTACGGCTGAACTCATAAGCATATAACATATCATTTCAAGTGAAAAAATTAAGACAAAACCCCAAAAAAGTCAAAGGTACAAGACTGTGTACATATTTTCATTTCGAGCGCAGGAACTACTCATCCCATAAACCACCACGCCTCATTGAATTCGACTGAAGCCACAACCGTGAACGAGGCAACGAGCTTTTTGAGCGACATCCAAATCTGATGACGGCCGCCCGCGCGAACTTTTTCCTCCAGTGAATTTTATTTTATATAGTGAATGTGCAGTAATAGCAGTTCTTTCAGTATTAATCGTGTAAATAAATAGTGTTTTATAAATGTATTGTGTATTTTATATTGTGTGCGTGTGTGAAAGCGGTTAACGTCAGCAACATGCTGCAGTGCTTTGTACCAGATTTCAATCACCGCTCAGTCATCAACACATGTCGTTGCCATTATACAAATGTTAAGTAAATGCACAAAAAGGTATGCCTAGGCTAAATATTGTTTTGACAGTGGCATTATAAAATGCTTGATATGACTCATACCATATGAAGGCTACAGAAGCCTAGCTACAGCTGACGATAATGCTAACTAACGTTACCAACCTCCCTGCAAAACTCTAGTGGCAGCCATGGAGATCATGATTGCACTGATAAGTCTACCGTGCAAAAACGCAACACAGGTTTTTATTTTATTGTAATTTTATTAATGATCTTCAGTCTTCAGGGACCTTCGCGGGGTTTAACCAGACGGTTACACAAGCTCCACCAATCAGATGTATCACTGTGGGATTGTGGGACTGTTCAGGATTGTGGGTAATGAAGTACTTAGCCAAGACACCGCGAATAAAAGGCATTTATATCAAAACAAGGTTAGTGCCCCATGATCCTTTTGCGTTTATATGAGCATATACTATCGCTTAGTACAGTCGTAGCTGCTTCAAGTCTACCATGTATGGTTAAGTTTTTATGGCTTATACCCCAAATGTCAATGCAGAAATTGCATTGAATTTTTACTTCCGGCACCAGCTGTGGGCGGGCCTATGATGCTCTATTGTCTGAACAATAATGTTCTATAGTCTTAATCTATATTTGTATATACAATTATATTTTCTGTTTTGTTCTTGGAAATAAATAAAAAACATCACTGTCATCAGTTTGGTTTTTTTTGGAGGCACCTTGCATAAAATGGGATGCAGTCAACTGAACTTAAAACTACTTTATTGGCTTAAATGTTTCACATGCAGAATTGCCAAAGCAAAAGAAAAATGTCCAAATTTATAGTTAATGAATAGATAAACAAGAACCATAGCAAAAGAAAGATTAAAATAAGAAAGGCAGTAGCTATTTACACTAAGTGCAAATGGCTATAGATTCTATTTATACTATGTTAAAATTGCAGGATTTTCTGCTATTTATATTAATTATTGCAAATAGTGGCAATTATCTGCACCTCAGTATTGTAGTACATTATAAAACAGTTTGCAATAATTACTGAGTGTAAATTATCATTTTAAATCAAATTATTACATTTTATTATTTCCTTCGTTTTTATTTAAAATAAATGCTTTTCTGATGTGATTTGAAATTTAAAAAGGGAGAAAAAAACTGTCAAAAGGCAGATTCGGACCCTGATCGATTGCAACAAATTGTGAACAACACACGTCTTACCATCTGCACTATTAGAGCCGACGACTGTACTTTATCTGTTGTAATTTTGACTAGCTCAATAAGAAATATAAGGTGCCATTAAAGTGTAATATTACAATATACACAGTGAAGTAAAGTGCAACAGAATGTTAATATATTGTAAGTAAGATACTACACAGATATTACAGAATAAACTTTAATTCAGTATAATTTTACCTCAGATGAAACATGGTTAAACATGTTCTTTTTTTACACCTTAATGTTCTTTAATACTTTAACATTTTATAAGAGTTTTCTGTTAAGTATGCGCATCGGGACCCACTTTATATTAAGTGGCCTTTACTACTATGTAGTTAAATTTAAATTATTAATTTGGTACAATGCACTTATTGTGTATATACATGTTTTTACGTACTTATATTTGAAAAATATCTGCACATAATTACATCTGTAATTCATTTCTGTAATTACATGTATAATTACACGTTGACCCATCCCTTACACCTTAACACACCCTTAAACTTGCCTATACCACCAAATCTGTCCCTAACCTTAACGGTTTCCCACCTCAATAGCAAAAAAAAAAAAAAAGTTGCAATACAATATGAACACAATAAGTACATTGTATTTATTTTTTGATGTAAGTACATAGTAGTTAAGGCCACTTAATATAAAGTGGGACCGCGCATCGTTTTAATGTATGCACGAAGCGAAAACAACTAACGTCATCACGCAATGCAAATTACAAGAGCATGCATGGTAAACACATACGTGACATGATGTTACCGCGCTACAGTCTGCAGCGAGGGGTGTCTCGTCTTTGAAGAAGCAATAAAAAAACATTCATGAATGGGAAAATGTGTAAACTGACTACCAGGATTATTGCTCTGTTGCAGGACACTTGTGTGAGAGAGATATTTTTTCATTAGTTGGAAAGCATATTTGCCATCACAATTTAATAAAGTGTTAAACTGCCAAAGCTTTGTTAACTCTATGCCTGGCACTGTTCAGGTGCAACATAATTTATGGGACTTATTCAGTCTAATGAACAACCGACTATAAGTTTCCTTAAGTAGTGAGTTTGTCTTCGTTTATTAAACTATACAACCATTAAATGCGTTTTACTGGATTCAGAGCATCTTTAACTTTATTCATAAACTTTTGAGGAGGTTCACAGAACACAAAACATCCAAATAATTCTTGAGAGCAGAATTAAGATTATCAGCCTTATTCTGAGACTTCCAGTTCACTAGCCGCTGTTGGTAGGCCTAAGTAACTAGAAGAATGACAAAGTACAGTAAATGATACAACTATATGGCTTATTTATGCCAATATAAAATCTGTACAGGTAAAAACAACTTTAAGAAAATAACATGAAACATCATTATCTATAAGTCATGTCTATAGCGGAGTGCATGTGCATGAGAGCAGCTGGTCACTTCCTGCAGGTTCTGTGTTTCCTCCCGTTTCAGAGGAAGGGCAGAATTATCACCTTAAACCACAAAAACATTATCAAGTGAGCAAAGTAGCCAGTTGGTAGTCAGCTACACTACATGGTTTTAGCCCCTTTTTTTCAGAAGAGTGAACCTTCAAACACTGAACAAAATGTTACATTCTAGAAGCGTGAAAATGATCAACACACAAACTGTTATACAACTGTAAGTGTTAGTTTAAGTTTACATTTTTATTATGGTGTTTAATCATTTTTCCAACTGAGGTTTCATGGGGGTTGGTATAAAATAATTTTGAAAAAGCAAATAGGATTAATAAAATAACTGATGATTAAAGAAATTTTAACTGTCCATGTTTTTAAAATATGAAAGGATTTTATAACAATTAATAGCAGTGAAATATCGCAACATATCTGAGTATATCCAGTCTGTTATATTATCTAAAAAATATAAGAAATTCAAGTACATAAAAACATAAGTACTGTGCCTGCACAGTTTCCTGTAAAAGATAATAAAAGAATACAAAGGTGACACAACCGCAAAAAAACACAAGAACAAGCAACACTTGAACATTCAGACGAGATCAATGACAGTCAATCAAGGAAATGAGTCATTATTTCTTCACACATTAAACTACAATACTTTATTTTAGATATGCAAAAAAATTATTTTTAAATTGAAGAAATTAAACCGAGTCTATAAAACAATATGTAGAATTACATACTGCTAAGAAAAAAAATCCCATTTGATCACTTTTTGACAGAGTAGGCTAGTTGTGAACTGTGCATTCATTTACAATTATGTTTTGAAATTTCAATAGTCTTGACCCTCACATCTATTCATACAGGTCCTTTCAGAAATATAATTATATATTTTAAAATAAAATATTAGGTTCACATCACATGAGCAAATTAATTTAAAAAAGCTTAAGAAAATAGAAAGGTGTGTGATGACAGTGTCATGTGGAGGGTAAGGGAGGAACTCATACGCAGACAGGAATCACTACACAGAGGGTTTATTAAAGACAAAAGGGGAAAACAAAACCCACGAGGGGGGAAACAACGACTAGGGCAGAGACTAAATAACTTTACAGGACTGGGTTGACACGATAAACAAACTCAAAACACTAACTACAGACAAAACACTCACGGGAAATACAGATACTTCTTCAAGGGGTAACAAAACAACATCTCACAAGCTAATATGTAAACAATTCTGTAGAAACAATGAACTGACAAAAGACAGAGCACACTAGGGGATATAAATAGGAAAACTAATCAAGACACAACAGGTGGCACAGGTAAGGCAATCATGACAAAACTAGGATAACAAGGGGGCGGGGCAAAGGAACGAGACAACACAAGCACATGGCCCAAAGACAAGGCCACGTGCTTGTACACAAAACACGGGTCTGTCGTAATCCTGCCTCAAGACTAGAGGAAAGTAAGGACATTAAGGCAGAATCATGACAGACAGTCTGATTGTGTTTCTCTTGGTCTGTTCTTATGTTGTTCTCATTGTTGCTGTCAGTGTGGAGCCACAGTGCTGTATATTATGCTGTTTATTGCTCCACCTGCTGGACACTTCATCGCTTCACTCCCAGGAACATGAACAATAGTGCTGTAGTAGATTATGTCATTCTCCTGTGGAGAAAGGGATTGTAATTAAAATAATAATTCAGTGTCACCATGCATTTCTTCTTTCTCCAGACTTTCTAATTTCTAAATTGCCTTAAATTTTTGGGGTTTGTTTTTTCTGTTTTTTTCTTCATACTTTGCTGATGGCAGAGATATGACAAATAAGTATCCAGGCTTTGTAAATTAATTAACAACAATGGCATGCAAGAAGGAATGATCTATAGAGCCATCGAAGCAAAGCAAATAGAGTAGTAGTAGAGAGCACACAAATAAGAAAAAGCCAATACCTGAACATTTTAGACAATTTAACAATCCCAGCCAGGGGTCTGTTCTTCATACATCTCTAACTCAGCTCGATTTAATTGTGGACGAATTGGCGTAATCTTGGATTTTTTGTTTTGTTCTTTGAAGCTCACACTGGAGTTGCTGTCAGAGCAACAGGTCTGTATAAACTTATTTCATGTAGACAGGATTAGATCACATCTTTTTAATACTTAAGAAGAGACCTAATCCCCTTTACATGAAATAAGTGGCTGGGAAAGATTTTAAGGATCAATTACTTAAAATCTGTCCCAGCCACCAATATTTTACTACAAGAATACCCTACTGATCCATGTACAAAATTAAAAATAATGTAAATATAATGAAAATAACATTAAAATGTTGTGTAAAGCCCATTACTATAAGCGCATCCAGTTTTACTTATTGAAAGATTTATAATTGTTTTGAAGTCTTACATAGGCTACATGATGCACAGTTCATCTGAGCAGAGCATTCATTTGAGTGGTGACAGCTGTATCTTGAAGACGCGCATGAGAAAAAAAAAACTGCTTTAAAGATAAAATTAAATGAATTGCTAATTACAGCATTTAAGGGAAAAAAAAATAAAGAATGTACAAATACTAGAAATCATGAACAATTATTGGGAATCATGTAAAAAAAAAAGTTATTTGCAATTACATACTGTTGCTCTTTTGTTAGTTTTGATTGCTTCTATTGCCCTCATTTAAGTCGCTTTGGATAAAAGTGTCTGCTAAATAACTAAATGTAAATGTAAACCTATTATATCATTAAATGTAGTTTTGTTTGCTTGCTCTTTCCTTAAAAAGGTAAAGAAATTTGTGTCAGTCTGCACACAATCCATCCTAAATTCTATGTGATATTAGTAATTTTCAATACTATTTATGGCAGATAGATAGCATGTACACTGGGACACAGGGTCAGAAAACTTAATCCAGATATTTAAATAAAATCCTCAGATTTGTTTTAAGACCCAATTAATTGTAGACCAGTTATAATGGATTAAAAGATCTGTCATTTTTCGAAAACATCTTAGATGTATTAATCGAGGTATGAAGAATGGGCCCCAGGACACGCCTAAGAAAAATAGACTCATAAGGTCACCTTAAAATAGATATATTAATGTCTATTTGGGGTTTCATTATTTATAGTGCTGTGTGTCATAGGATCTTCAGGTTTAGAGTACATCTGCATTTCATACAAATCACACAAAAACCGTAACATCAAGAAAAACCATGTCCTGGAAATATGTGAGTGGCATAAAATATGTGAATAGTGTTGCATTCTTGTCAGAAATATCAGTATTATTTATTTCATGTATTTCTGACATGACAAAGCATGACAAAGCACATATCAAAGGGTCATTTATGAAACATGCCTGTGCCTCTGATGAGCTGTTCTTTTAATAGATCATTCTTATGATCTCATCAGTTACCATTTTAAATCAGTCTGACAAATGAAGCCGATATAATAAATACAGGCTATAACTCCTTTTCTTAACGACCCGTTCCTTGGTCAACAATGAAAATAGCTACATAAGGAACACTAGACAAAAACAACAAATGCTTTTCTTTTCTCACATTTGACTCTTAAACAATCTCTAGATTGATCAGAATGAAAAGGCTGTGTTATCAAAGCAGACAGAGTCTTTTATACTAAAAATGAAATGATAGAGCACATAACAGGGGTTAAAGACACACCTTAAGAAAAAGTGAATTTATAATTAAAGTCAAATGTGTGTTTCACCCCGGTGCTCCTTTAGTGATGTTGAACCTATATTATCATCCCAATATTTTCATAACTTGCTTCTTATAAAGGACTCACCATGTCAGTGGTTCTGCTGCTGTTTCTCCCTCTGATGTGAGGTTTATCTTGTTCTTCATTTTAAAAAGAGGAAACAATAATATCTGTCATTAACTGCATATAGATTGAATCTGTGCTCTCAGAATAGCAGGGAATAAAATAAAAGTGTAGTGCAGCTCAAACTGACTGGGTCTCCGTCTCCATCTCCAGGTGAAAACACCGACCAGAATCAAGAACAGCAGAAGTGCTGCTAAAGCTGGAAGAAGCCACACAATCAGGAGTCCATTACTGTGGAAATAAAGAAACAAATGTAAACTTTTATATTGAAAGAGCTCCAAAAAAGAAACTTAAAAATAATGTATTAATATAAACTCCTAGGGCTTTTCACACTGTGTTAACCCTGAGTTATTATGTTGCAGGCTAAACCTAGCTTTCAGCCACAGGAGAATTAATAGTATCACATTTGGAAGCATGTTTGGCACCGTTTCTTTTTTTTTTTTTTTTACCTGAAGTTATAATAGAGACTTGCATAAGCAGCAGTGGTTTCAGCATTTAAGAAGAAAAAAATATTGACTCGAGTTTATGGCGGGTTTAATTAGGGTTTAATCTAAACTGTGCAGGGCTGGAGTTTGACACAGTGATGTACAGTGTACCTGTAGAATGTCAGTTTATGAAGACCTAGAATCATGAGTAAATTATGAGCAGTGTGGAAGGTGAAACAAGAAAACCCACGATTCAGATTATCCAGGGTTTACTGACTGAATATTTGAAGTGTGAAAAGCCCTTCTGTTTATGTATTTCAGCTTAAAGGTTTTAGAATTAGGTTAAACTATAATTATTTTAAACAATACACATGAAGTACTTTTGTGGCTCCTCCGTGTCTTTTGTTTCATTTCTGCAAAAACAAAAAGGAGGAGAAAGGGTAGAATATCAGCAGAGCAACAAGGAAATGACTGTTAGTCATGAAATAAACCAGAGACAAATATAGAATAATTTCCCAAAGATGATTATAAAGGAAAGTACATTTCTTTACAGAGAAATGATTAAATACTAACTCTTTGTCACTGACAGTGCCTGCGGACAAAGTAAAAAATAAAACAAAAATTTAGTTGTGTTTTATTTCATAGTATCAAAACATTTATGATTTATTGAAAAAAACATTTGTACCTGGTTCTGCCTCCGTTACAGTGATGTGAACAGGATTCAGTGTCTCTCCAGCAGAGCAGAAGTACCAGCCAGAATGCAAAAGATGATTTACAAAAAAATAAGAACTATTATAAATATAAAGAGCACACTTCAAATTTAAATAAACATGATAAGTCTCATGTTAATGGACTGATTTTTCAATGTATGGCTGCTTACACATACTTTTATTTTCATCGTCTCTCTGAACAGTGATGAGAACAGGATTCATTGCATCTCCTACAGAGCAGAAGTACCAGCCAGAATCAGTCCGTCTCAGTCCAGTCATCAACACAGTGAAGGATCTTCCCCCATCATCATCACTGATCTGCACTGATGGATTCTGGGATGTGTCAGTCCTCCCCACTGTGTAACATCTCTGATCTTTATATCTGCACCAACGTTTGACTTTATTCTGATATCCAGAACTGTAGAGACACTGAACACTGATATCACCACCTTCATGTCCAGAGACACTGCTGCTCATCAAAGATACATCAGGAGCTGAACACACACACACACACACACACACACACACACACCTATTTGTGATTATAAAATACACAAGGAATAAAAGAGAGAGTTTAAGAGAACTGAACATTAGAATGAGATTAAAACAATTACAAAATGTCTTACTAGACTGAATCTTGAGATAAAGCTCGTATGTTATATTTATCGGTGGTTGTTCTCCAGTCTCCACAACACAATAATAATTTCCAGTGTGTTTGTTCTGCAGGTTTCTCATAGTCACAGTAAAGAGACTCTGATCAGGATGATCAATTACTGACAGATTCTGCTCTGTTGTGTTTGTGTATGTGTATGTTTTATCAATCTCTGAGTACCAGGATTTCTTCTGCTGTGTGTATTTCTTGTCATAATGACATGGGATGGTGACAGATCCTCCAGGATAAATAGTTAATACATGGTTTGACCAACCGCTGTAGCTCTCAACACCTAAACAAACAACACATTATGTCCAACAATAAGTCACTTCAAATTTTTAACATGAACAGCTGAGCATAAATCTGTCATTGTAAAATACTAAACAGGATCTATTAGAAATGAACACAGCAATACATGTACTGTACTCTCACCTAAAATGAGCCAAATCCAGATTGAAATGTAGAATGTGTTTGTCTTCACATATGCGTTCATTGTGTTTCTCTTCCTGTATCTTGAGTTGTTCTGTTCTTGAGTGTCTCGACTTCCCTCTTCACCTTATATAAAACTTTTAAAACGGATGAATGCTGTCACTGGGGCGGGACCTTTCAAGAAGTAATTATTTATAGCATTTAGTACTTAAGATGCACTCTTTCAAAGTATGAGTACAATTAGGTTGAAAGTTTAGCCTATTGTTCCAATTGTTATTTGCATCTCTTTAGGAAATAAAATGTATTTGACAATTTCTATGATTTTCTACTATCTTAAGTTGTGCTATCTCAGAATTAAAGTTAATAACTTTTTTCTATATGAATGTTGTCGGCTAAGTAACAAGACTAATGAAAGGTGAAGCTGTGAGTGAAGAGTAGCCTTTTTTTTTTTTTTTCTTTTTTTTTTTTGTGGTCTGAGATGCAGAGCTCCATATCTAGTGGTGGGAAAAACGTATACAGCACCTTTAGGGTTGAATGCTTAGAAAGAAAAAAAATCCTTACAGTGCATTATAATGATAATGTACATCTCTTCAGAATAGGATCTAATGACCATGACAGAGGAAGGGGAAAAAAACTCAAACCTTTTTATGACGAGATGAAAAGATTGACATTAAAAGAAAAAAAAATGCAGACTTTAGCCTAGTCATTCAGCAAACAGATGTATAAGAATAAGTATAAAGCAAATACAGAATATACATTTTATTATCAACACTTTTATCTGATCCTTAAGGTCGATGTGGAGAAATTACAAATGTTCCCCATCAACAGAAAATTATGAGAAACAAATTATTCTATGTCACATGTACATTTTGGATTTGTGGGAGCCCACATAAAAATATTTGCAAATTTTGTAGTCATATTGCACAAAGACTTGAAATTATTTATCGATGCATAATACATTTCTTAGATGTTCTTTTCAAAAGTAATAAAATTACTGACTTGTCCTGCACAGTGCCAGTTTGTTTGGTCACAATTTCTGTCAAACAGAACAAGCTCATTAGGTCTTACTTTTATGGTAAAAGCATTAGGAAGAAACCAAGTGAACTTTACTGTGTGAAGCTTGAAAAGAGAATACAATGCTTTATCAATATGAAAAAGACTATTTTCAACTATTGTTTTCATTTCTTTGGGGATACATGTGAAAAAAAGAGATTATTGCTGAATTGGAATATTTTAGATTAAATATATTTTTCTCTAAAACTTATTGAAGTTTATGTTTATTGTTATGAAAATTTACTGAAATATTAGTTTTATTCTGGTAAATTAAAAAAAATAAGAAAAAAAAGAAGAAATCGATTTAGCCTAAAATGCAAAAAAGTAAGTATATGTCTAACAAAGATATCTAAAAAAATTAGGTTTCTGTGGGACTTTTTGTAGCTATAACACAAAACGCCACTAGGAGTCACCGATGCTCCTTCTGTGACATAAAAGGTCATTTAGTTACTTGAACCGACATCTGACACCACAAAATACACTGAGACTAGGCTTTTTCCTTTTTTTTTTTTTTTTTTGGAGAGGCTATCAAGCTGTGCGAGAACATACCCCAAAGTCGGGTATAAGTTGTACCCCTGGGGCGCAAGAGCCCCCCAAAGTTGCCCTAGCAACCACCCGGGGTACCCTAGCAACCACATAGCAACACCCTAGCAACCGCCCCGATTACCCTAGCAACCACCCTGGGTACCCTAGCAACGGCCCTAGCAACCATCATGGGGACCCTAGCAACCACCCCGGGTACCCTAGCAACCAACCTGGGTACCCTAGCAACGGCCCTAGCAACCATCATGGGGACCCTAGCAACCACCCCGGGTACCCTAGCAACCAACCTGGGTACCCTAGTAATGGCCCTAGCAACCAATCAGACTCTCAGGATCATTATGAGGCTATCAAGCCACGCCCTAGCAACCATATAGAGCACCCTTACAACAAGTTCCATAGACTTACATTGAAACATTTCTAATTAATATCTTTGGATAGAAGTGCTATAGAAACATGAGGGTGAGCTCCTTTGACTTCGGGCAGCAAACGACCAATCATGAATCCACACCTTAACAACAGAGGGGTGAGTTTTGCCACTGCAAGCACCACTCATATTTTCTTCAGGAAATGTACATTCTAGTTCTGTCTCTTCCTCTGCCTTCATCTCTGAATCCACTGAAAATTGCAGCTGAAGTAGATGATGCAGGTGTGAAAGAGGTTGATGGTTGAGGTATGTCCTCGTCTTCATCAACTGAATACTTATTGCAACAAAATTGTATGAACTGAACTGAACTATGAATTATATCATAAAACTAATATACAACAATGAAATACAACCTGAATATAGTATAAAACTAATATTGTATGTGCAACAATATGACAAATTGAATATAGTATAAAACTAAAATAAAACGAATACACGTATCATTCAATGTATCATACATCTAAATTAATTATCACATAATTATGGCACATTTGCACATAGACCACTAAAATAGGTAAAGGTTGTATAAAAGAAAAAAATATGCATGAACTTGAACATGAATTTTTCATCATCACTTGATAGATGATTTTGTCCATCTTCACTTTTGCAAAGTTCCTCAACAAGTTCTAACAATGTATAATGCCTTTTAGACCATTGTGAATCCACCTTGTGAATGTGAGGTGAAAAATGTCAGTGTAATCTGTGTTCTGTTTCTACTCTGCAGATTTACATTCATCAGGTTTTCCGCTGAGCGTGATTGGCACGTGTTTGAAATCAACCATAAAGTTTTCTATTGGCTAGAGTTTATCTGGTCATCAGTGTTCAAAGAGGTCATAGGTCAGGTGATATGATGAAATCGAAAGAGCCCTAGTGACAGATCTAGCTGCTCTGTTTGAGTACTTAGAAGGTCTTGTCTTGCTGAACATAACTTTGTGAAGGCAGGCTCAAAGACTCTACCAACACAGCAATTAGTAAATTATTGCAAAACCACTCCAAAAATTAAATTTTATTACAAAACCAACATTATAATTCTCATTTGTGAGAGTATATATAGAATATACAGATAGACACCAAGTATGTGTAAATATTATCTTATCAATATTTTTAAACAAATATTAGAATGGATGTTTTATTATAAACCTTCAATGTGAAAATAGTTTGCATTACTTTGTCCAGGTCCAACATCATTTACTGGACTTAATAACTAAATAACAGACTAAAGGTAAAAATCAGATTTTATAGTAAAATAACCTTCTTTAAGTAGCGAGTTTATTTTCCTTTATTAAACAATACAAACATTGAATGTGTTTTACTGGATTCAGAGCATCTTTAACTGTATTCATCAACTTTTCAGGAGGTTCAAAGAACATGAAACGAAATAATTCTTGAAAGCAGAATTACGAGTATCAGCCTTATTCTGAGACTTCCAGTTCACTAGCCACTATTGGAAGGCCTAAGTCACTAGAAGAATGACAAAGTACAGTAAAGGATAAAACTATCTGTCTGTCTTATTTATGCCAACAGTGCCAAATGTGTACAGGTAAAAACAATTAAGAAAATGACATCTGAAGCTCCATTATCTATTTTAAAGGTTTTTATAACAAGATTTGTCCATGCTGTACCTGATTTTATTTCCAAACATTTTGAAAATTTAGGTTATTATATTTTTTTTCTGGTTTTATTTTCTTTATTGTATTTTTTTTTTTAAATTGCAATTCTTAAAGTGTTCATTTAACTGGGGAAGCATGGTGATATCTTTTTAACCCTGTTCATGGTGTCTAACCTTAAAAAGTGACAATGATTCGACCACACATGTGAGATGATTCATGGACATGTTTAGACACTGGAAATGTATGAGTTGTGCTTTAAAAATAGTTTTTTTTTTCTTTTTAATAGACAAGAAAACATACACAAATGATATCGCTCAAGTTTTGGGGACGAGAAAAAAAAAGTACCAGCAGATGTCGCCAAACACAAAAATATGAATAATACTGTCTATGAAATAAGGTGTATAAACTATTTAATACAGACAATTTGATTGGCTTTACAATATGCATTTAAAATACAATTAAACTACAAATAAAACTTTTAAAAATACAACAAAATTGCATTTACTGTATTTAACTCTACACCTTATGTAGGTCTAATCTGGACTTCGAAGAAAGCATAAGAAAGATTGAAGAATATTGTGAATCTTTTTAAAAGGTTGATTGGTCATCAATTAATTCTGGAATACTTCAGAAATACGCTTCATAACTATGTACTTTAAAGTTCAAATTATTCATTTTGTTTTCACAGAATTGCCAATCAGCATACATTTAAAACACTGACACACTTTTCAGCTGCATTGGTTAAGCACTGAACCTTCACACTGTTTATACTGAAACTGTAAAATAGATCTGTTGTTAAATTTACAATTACTGACTTCCCCTTTCTAAACTTCTTTCAGAAGAAGCAGAAGTAACACCTTATTATTAACACACAGCCTTGGGTGTTAGTTTCACAGAGCTGTAGATCACATCAGTTTCTGGATTCACTGATGATGAAGGCTGTGAAGAAACAAAATCAGCTCTGAGAATCTCATTTATTTATCACAACAGTGCGTCATTTAAGCACAACACGTTACATGACGGAAATGCAGCTAAAACTGCTGTGAAACATCACTTATGAAAAGTCAACGGAGAACATTCAGATGAGACACTTACTGCTTTATGAAAAGTAATCACAGAACTGTAAATCACTGAATTATCATCCACCGAGGCAGAAGACTGTGAACAAACACAACTGAAGATTATTCATTTATAATCAGTTTCTCAGTAAATATGGACAGATACACACGGACTGATGACTTACAGCAGCATCTGCTGGACTGCTGGATGTCATTTGGTTTTCTTTATTTTGACCCCTCTCTGTAAGAGTGAGATATGAAGATTAAATTCCATAACATTTTACATTTAAACGCTAAAGAATCTTTGACGTGGATGGCATCTTTCCATTTCACAAAAGTTCTTTATAGAATGATCTATAGATTATTTAAAATGTTCTTCACACTAAGGAAAAAACGGTTCTTTTGGCACTGTAAATGGTAAAATGATAAATGGACTGCATTTATATAGCGCTTTCAACAGACCCCATAGCCATCCAAAGTGCTTTACTGTTCACTGATGGGCTATTTGTGGAACCAAAATCAAACTTGACAGGGATTTATGAGTGAAATACACACAGCCTACAGATTTCCTACATGAAGGAAATTATATAATTTCAACTAAAATCTATGTCCATTTATTGATTTATTTAAGTAGCCATAAATGAAGCACTTTAATGCAATTTCAGTCAACCAGAAGTATGACAAAACTCACCAGGCTTTTTTCTCAGCCTCCAAGTTACTATGGCAACAAGAGTAACCAGCAGTAACAGCACAAGCATTGCGAGAAGACACAAGAGCAGAATCACATCACGCCTATAAGTGATGGAGAGACATTTGTATTTAACACATGGAACCATTCTCTCTTTTAATGCATTTTAATGCATTGCAAATGAATCTTGAAAAGCTTTGCTTGTAATTTAGAGATATTTCAAGCAATTGCACATTGAAATGCCTTAAATACTTGTTTTGCTGTATTTCAGTATTAATAGTCTCTGAGGCTGTTAGAGATGGATGGCTTTCAGCTCCGCAAATAAAATTGACATTACATGGTTACAGCTGTAATAGTTTAAAATGTTTTCAAATGTAACAGTTTGTTAATACAAACACTATTATGAACGACTGAATAATGTTGTTCACACTTACTTGTGTGTTTCTGGTCTTGAATCAGTTGTCATATCTGACAGCCAAAAACAAGTTAGAACATAATGTTATTATCGGTTATTACTAATTGTAGAAGCTGTTTAATAATGAAGCACATTTCCAAGAAAACAATATTCTCTGGTAAATCGCACTTATGATATGTAAAGTCTACATTTTGTATCTAATAATTATAACTCTAAAGTTCTGTTTGGAGTAATTTGGTTAAAGTGTTCCTTACTGTACATTATTTTATTCACACTTGTAGGATTCCTGTTGGTAGATTGTTGTGTTGTGTCTCTGCAAAACAATGTAAAAAACAAATATTATAAAAAAATAAATAAAATACTAACATTAATTAATAAAATGCTAATATATGACATAGATTAAAATATACTTTATGTTTGGAATTGGAACTGTGGAGCTCATTTATTTTAGCCAAACAAATACAAGAACCAAAGTAATATTTTTTAGCCTAATTAGTCTGATACTTTAACTTGCGATCACAACAATTAAGAAAACAATGAGAATTTTTTTTTTTTCATTTTTTTTTTTTCATTTTTTTTTTTCATAGCAACAGTCTATTCACAGCAGAAAAACTGAATGTTTGGCTTTTTTACAACTCTTCAAACACACACACACCCACCCACACCCACACACTAGTCCTTCAGCTGTTCTTTGGGGGATTTGAGGTGCTACTGATTTTTTAAATGCTCAAGTATGTTTCACCTACATGTCTGCCTCAGAGGGAGTTGGTGGAGCTGCTGGAATACTTGTGAATGCTTGAAAGGAAATAAATAAATTAGTTTGTTTGTTTAGTTTGAGTCATTTAAATTACATACTTTTTATGGCTGAATTGGTTTTTGAACCATTGGTTTTTTACCTCTTTTGGGTTCAGTGACTGTGAGTTGAACAGGAACCTGCAGATCTCCTACAGAGCAGTAGTACCAGCCAGAATCAGTCCGTCTCAGTCCAGTCATCAGTACAGTGAAGGATCTTCTCTCATCATCATCTCTGATCTGCACTGATGGATTCTGGGATGTGTCAGTCCTCCCCACTGTGTAACATCTCTGATCTTTATATCTGCACCACTGTTTGACTTTATTCTGATATCCAGAACTGTAGAGACACTGAACACTGATATCACCACCTTCATGTCCAGAGACACTGCTGCTCACCACAGACACATCAGGAGCTGAAACAGTCAAAACAAATATTTTAATTAATACATTTTAATAAATTGCTTCTTATTGTTTTATTTTTCTTGTTTTCAGAACAATTCCAGAAGCAAACATTATGACTACAAATATTTTACATCCCATCCCCTAATGAAAGAGAGAAAGAAAAAGAAATATTCAAAAATGCGTTATACGTTATCTTCTCCATTTGACATGTTTGAAGACATTTCCACATTCTAATTTATGGCTCAATTATATTGTTCCAGTTAAGAGCAACATAAAACTATTTTACTACTACTTACTATTTCCTTTTGTCAGTTTGCAATCCTGAATTCAAACCGTGTCTCCTACACTGCTACTGCAAAATGCTACTTTATTCTACATTTAACTGTAAGATCAATTCAATCCAAAACAAGTTGAGGTGGTTCTTTTGCGTACGTGTGTGTGTGTGTGTGTGTGTGTGCATTACAGTTTTACTTTGGTTCTTCTTATATCATCCTTAACATTTGCTAAGTGCATAAATCAAAACAATTCTACAAACAGCACCAAACAGTTGATTTCCAGCAAAAACCTGTAACTGTCTCAAAGATCTTAATTCATCTCTCAAAATAAAGTATCATCGCCATCAGAATATGAAGTCCTTTTTAGAAACATGCCCCCCTTGGCCTCTCCCACCTCTTTAATCTTTTCTTCTTTCCAGCTGTTTATCCTTTGTGTTTCCTTCTTGTTCTTCTAAAAATGATTCGGGTGATCTGTTACCACAACACTGATAAATGCCATGCATATTTCAATTAGGGTAGTGGTTTTCTATTTCCCAGCATGCTTTGCATAGGAATGAATTAGGAGTGTAAATGCTGAAAGGGATTGTTTTTTAGTGAAGGGTGTCACGTTCCCTAACCTGTCTGCTCTGTTTGTCTAAATAAACCTAGTTTGATCCTCCATTCTCCTTTCATTCAGTGACAAGTACAAGTAATCTTACTCGTTCATAAAATATACGTTAAATAACACTAAGCATGTTCTATGATAGCTGGTGATTTGAACTGAAAAAGATAACATTAATTGGTTCCAGGCTCACAGATCCATTAGTTGGAGCAACTTCTTTTTTTTTTAGTAATCATTTTTAGTAACAGCCTTCAAACTCAAAGTGGTTTGGTGGTTGAAGTTGTGATAACTCAAAAAAAAAAAAAATTATGCAATTTACATTTTTTTTTTTAAAGTGTACTGTCAAAAATGCTAACACTGTGTTGGGCTCTATCTGCTTTTCATTAGTCACTACCATCCCATGTCCTCCATTTTCAGTTTTTCTTTATTTGTGTGTAATAGACATCTACTCATAATCAAAAAAACAAAAAAAGTAATTTACAACATTACTTAGTTACATTATTTCACTGCAGTAAAATGCATAAACATGTTTTTTTAGAGAACCGGTGCAATTTGGAAAGATATTCTTACCTGACTGAACCTTCAGATACAAACAATAACCGGCGTCTACAGTGTTAGAGCCACCGATCTCAACAGCACACCAGTAATATCCAGAGTCTGAGGTCTTCAGATTCTTCCACTGCACTGTAAAAATACTCTGTTCTGGATAATCAGTGAGGGAATATTCTCCTGGCTCATTTGTATATGCCAGTATTTGGCACGAAACCCAATGTGTCCCCTTACACCAGTATTTACGGTTTTCTTTATGTTTTTTATCATATAGACAGGGAATAATTCCAGGTGATCCAGATTTCACTCGGATATTCATACTCCCAATTCCAGCATCTGTAGACAAGATTAAGTTTAGAGAATACCATAAACATGCATAAACTGTGCATTATGGAAAAGTAGCTATACTGAAGAATTACTAGCCTAATGAATTCACATTAAACAATTTTAACAATTTAGGGTTTATAAGAGGCCATACAATAGTTTAATAATGCTAATTAGACTTAGAGGTAAAACTTGTGTTTTACCTGAGATGTGAAGTAAAATCCCAGAGAGAATCAGAGGGTAAATCATGTCTATAGCTGAGTGCATGTGTATGAGAGGAGCTGGTCACTTCCTGCAGTTTCTGTGTTTCCTCCTGTTTCAGAGGAAGGGCAGAATATCACCTTAAACCACACAAACATTAACAAGTGAGCAAAGTAGCCATTCTAGAAGCGTGAAAATGATCAACACACACAAACTGTTATATGTAACTGTTATTTTAATTTTTTTGTTATTGTTTTCAAGGGGGTTGATATAAAAGAATTTTGAACAACCAAATATGATTATAATAAAATTACTGATGATTAGACGAAATTTTAACTTTTCAAATATGTTAAACCTCAAAGAATTTCATATTAATAGCAGTATACCCAAGATGAAAAAAAGTATCTCATATTCTCTCAAAAATAAGAGAGATTCAAGTAAATAAAAACATACATAAATATATACTGTTTGTTTAAATACCATTTAAAAGTGTTGTGGCTGTACAATGATCATGAGAAACTTCTGAGCTAATAATAAAAGAATCATCACTCTTGAACCACAACCACAAGAACACAGAAGAACAGAAGCAACACTCGAACGTTCAATTCAAGACACTGACTTCTGCTCCACTCGTTCACCACATCAGACCGTGAGATCAGCTCAATGACAGTTCATCAAGGGAAATGAATCACATTATTTTTCACACATACAACTGCAATACCTTTTATTTCATTTTGTATATGCTTGCGTTTATAATAATGCCAGAAACAGAAAGTAATACTGTAGAAGTAAACTAAAAATTTTGACAGAGTAAGGTAGTTATGAACTATGCATTCATTTACAATTGAATGTTTGTTGATGAGATGAATTTCTGGACTTTTATCTATATTATCTATATTATATTTATCTTTAAATTAATTTAAATTATTATTACATTTTCCCTGGATCAGTGGGATCAACAGCTGTGGCTGCGACAGATTTCAAGTTTCAGTTCTGCTTAAAAAGCTGCAATCTACTCCTGTTAACATGAAATAAGATGCTCCCGAGCAGGTTTGAGATTACAGACCTGTTCCAAGATCATGCCAAATCATCAACAATCAAATCCAACTGAGTTAGCAAAATACAAAGAACGGGTCCCAGGACACGCCCAAGAAAAATAGATTAGAGGGCCCTGAAATAGGTATATTAATGTCTGGTCTACTTACGGTTCATGTAGGATTTAATCATTTATAGTGGTGTATATCACAGGATCTTCAGGTTTAGAATATCTGCATTTCATACAAATCACACAAACACACACACACACACACACAAAAACAATAATAACAGTAACATCAAGAAACCATGTCCTGGAAATATTTTTAAGGTTTTACTGTTGTTAACAGTATATTTCCACATCAACTGTAATTCATTTACAAGAAGCAAGTGTTTGCACTCCTGTTTTTTACATTAACTTACTGTAGTGTGGCATTATGGGATTACGCACGCATCTGAAATCCAGCCGACTGGAGCAGTGTGAGAACGACTGAAGATTAGAGGCTTTATTCATAATTCCTGTTAAATTCACTTAATTATATTTAAATATATCCTTTGATTTAAGTTAATGTATCATGACATTTAGACAAGTGGCCTTGGTAACTTATGTGCAGTAAACTGGGAATTGCTATCATAGCATAGTTAGGCCAAATTTACATTGATTTTTGGAAGTTACATTTTCTTATTGAGCATTTATAGTAGTGTTTACCTAACTTTTATCATAAAGCCCAATGCGAACGATTGTCATCTAACTACTATCTGTCGAAATAACTGAAAAAGAGCAAAATATGTTAAATTGAATTTGTTTATATGTGTTCAACTGTCCCATATTGATGTGACGCATTACTATAATAAGTAATTACATGTAACCAATATAAAGTTGGTTCGACGTTTCACATTTTGTCAGACATTCAGCCTAGGAAATCTTCAATAATTTTTTAACGATTAAGCACAATGACAAGATACAGACTGTGTTGTAATTGTTTTCAAACGTAGAAGAGAACACACATTGTGTTTTATTGATTTTAATCTGCCTTAAGGAATTATAACAGATAGATCATATAATGCAAAAGTGCAGGAAAGGAACTATCTGCAGAGTTCAAATGAAGAGAAAAAGCACAATTATTCAATCTAAATGCTTCACATGTGAAATGTATAAATAATAAATCTCAAATCAAGTGGGTGTGTCTTATTATTTGTTCATAAAGGAACATTTAGCTGTTGGCTTTATTCACAAAACTGTAGCACAACAAAAGTTATTGATATGTACCGACTGAGAAAAGCTTGAAAAGCATTACAAAGGTTGTGAGGTTTACCGCCACCTAGAGGAACATATTGCACTTGTCCTGACCAAGTCTGACATTCAGAAGTTTAAATAAATTAACTTGAATGCATACAATTTGATATGTAAATGTAAATGGGTGTTTCGTGTTACTTGTACAATGCATACTACTGAATTAAATTTGAATCCGTTTACACACTCTTTTTTAAAACATACAGTATTCCAACCAAGGGTGTGTGTTGTTACTGGTTTCTAGAAGAACATTTTGATGGTGGTTTTAGCCACATAACAATAATAGAACACATACTATTGAAAATGAAACCAATACATAACTTAGAGATACATAAAATACAATCTTCTATCTCTGCTACAAAGGCTGTGTCTTGATGCAGATTTCTTATGGAACATTTTGCAGTAGTTTCCATTGTCAAAAGTGATGCAGAAGTCATGCTATTGACTTTCAAAAATCGCTTGTGCATCCTTCCATCGAGTCTCCAGTATTTCTGCCCCCTAGAGGAAGATACTGGAGTTGTTTTGAATGAGTTTGACATTCAAAGTTAGAAATTATTTTAAAATCACTAAAGTCTTCTATTTCAACTTCAAGGTGTGTCTTGTTTCTGATTTGTAAATTAACATTTCAATTCAGGTTTTATACTCATATGTAAATCAGGACACATGGTATTGAGTTAAAGAGTAGGTTTCTTGAAGTGTCTTGTTGTCACAGTTCTTCTGGATTTATTCTCTCTCAGTTTGTAAGTCATTCCAGACAGACTGATGATGATCAGATCAGATCTATGTGTGGAGCACTGGCTGCTGTCAGACAGAAATCTCAATGGATTATTACAATTTATGTCAAAATTAATATTTTAAAATGTAAACTGATATTTCCTACTGACACAACAATAAAAGATAGAAATAACTGACTTAAAACCATTTTAAGCTGGTGAAAATACTTGTGTTAAAAATGTTTGACCACCATTGCATATTATATATGACATGCTCATCCAAAAAGAAAAAACAGCCCATATATATTGTATATTACTTTATAGTACATTAGTTTTTTTTAAGCATATAAGTATCACAAAGTACTATTTATCTATAGATTTATAAATACACATACATATACGCACACGTAAATCAGCATAAAATTTATATCCATGCATCACCACTAACAAGACCTAAAATGTATTCTTGCAGTTACATACAGAAAATACAAACAGGAAATAATTTTGTTTTGTTATCAATATATATATATATATATATATATATATAAAGCATCGAAGTGCGAGACTCATTCTGATTATATTAATGTTTCATTCAACATAAAGGCACACATAAACTCTCGGAAAGTACATGAGGTAAATGTTCAACTGTTGAGTTTATTTATAACATATGATATAAGTATCACAAGTGAGCTGTTTTGTTGAATATCACAATTGCAAATACATAGTTCAATAAACAATTAGTTAACAACTTTCTTACTTGACACAATACTGACTGTTGTTCTAATTCACCAACTAAAATAGATCCAAACAAAGATCACAGCAAAACTATTTTTCTCATCCTCAAATCAAAACAGCGGTGTTTTTGCTGAATGATTCATCTTTTTGAACTATTTGATCTATTGAACTATTGAACTATTCTTCTTTTTGAATTATTTTATTTTAAACAATACACAGTACTTTTGTGTCTCCGTGTCTTTCGTTTCATTTCTGCAAAGACAAAAAGGAGGAGAAAGGGAAAAATATCAGCAGAGCAGAGATGACTGTTAGTCATGAAATAAACCAGAGATAAATATAGAATAATTCCCCAAAGATTATTATAAAAGAAAGCATGTCCTGATATTGCTGAGTTAGATGTGTTCCAGGGTCAACATATTTTGTTGACCCTGGAACAACATTTTACTCCAAAAATGTATTCTTGAACATATCCCTACACCTAAACCTAACCTTAACCATGAGTAATCCCTAAAATCAGAGGAAATTAGAGGAATCAGAGGAAATTATAGACCAATCAGATTTGAAGAACCAGTTTATAGATTTTGTGAAGTGTATGCTTAAAATCAGTGTTTGGTGCTTGTACATCAGTGTCATTAAATATTAACTCTTTGTTACTGACAATGCCTGCGGACCAATAAAATAATTACAAAGTAAATTTAGTTGTGTTTTATTTCATATTTAGTATCAAAACATTTATGATGTTTTGAAAAAATGGTTCTGCCTCCGTTACAGTGATGTGAACAGGATTCATTGTCTCTACAGCAGAGCAGAAATACCAGCCAGAATCAGTCCGATAATATATAATAAACGTTTACCAGAACTTAATTTAACTCTGTTAATGTATTATTTAATGAATGTTTTTCAGCCTAATAATTGTAGAATTAGCTTCATCTTTATTTTATTTTAATCAATACAGATGCAATACTTTTGTAGTTTGTCAGTGACTTCAGTTGTGTTATTATTATTCTCCTGATGTCCTGATTCACTTCTGAAAAGATAAAAAAAAAACACACAGAGAAGGAATGAGTTAGGGAAGGGAAATGGTTGTTAGAGTGAAAGGCAAACAAACTCAAGGGAGGAGAGGAGAAACATCATTGAGAAATGTTTTAATACTGACGTGTCTTTCTCTTTCCCTGGTTCTGCCTCCGTTACAGTGATGTGAACAGGATTCATTGCATCTCCAGCAGAGCAGAAGTACCAGCCAGAATCAGTCCGTCTCAGTCCAGTCATCAGCACAGTGAAGGATCTTCTCTCATCATCATCTCTGATCTGCACTGATGAATTCTGGGATGTGTCAGTCCTCCCCACTGTGTAACATCTCTGATCTTTATATCTGCACCAACGTTTGACTTTATTCTGATATCCAGAACTGTAGAGACACTGAACACTGATATCACCACCTTCATGTCCAGAGACACTGCTGCTCACCACAGACACATTAGGAGCTGAACACACACACACACACACACACACACACACACACACACATGTTGGTATTTGTGGTTTATGGGGACTCTCCATAGGCGTAATGGGTTTTTATTATGTACAAACTGTATTTTCTATTGCCCTACCCTACACCTAAACCTAACCCTCACAGGAAACTTTGTGCATTTTTGGATTTTCAAAATAACTAATTCTGTATGATTTATAAGTGTTTTGAATTACGGGGACACTAAAAATGTCCTCATAAACCACCTCCTCATTGTAATACCTGTGTCATACCTATGTCATTATACAAATTTGTGTCCTCGTTAACCACATAAACAAGCTCACACACACACACACACATTTATTTGTGATTATTAAATACATGTGTAAGGTCAGAGAATATGACATAATGTTGAATTGACTGAAATTTGATTTAAAAATTACAAAATGTCTTACCAGACTGAATCTGGAGATAAGGCTCATATATTGTTTTTATCGGTGGTTGTTCTCCAGTCTCCACAACACAATAATAAAGTCCACTGTGTTTGTTCTGCAGGTTTCTCATAGTCACAGTAAAGAGACTCTGATCAGGATGATCAATTACTGACAGATTCTGCTCTGTTGTGTTTGTGTATGTGGATGTTTGATCAATCTCTGAGAACCAGGATTTCTTCTGCTGTGTGTATTTCTTGTCATAATGACATGGGATGGTGACAGATCCTCCAGGATAAATAGTTAATGTATGGTTTGACCAAGCACTGTAGCTTTCAACACCTAAACAAACAAACCATTGTCCAACAATAAGTCACTTCAAATTTTTAACATGAACAAGTGAGCATAAAATCTGTCATTGTAAAATACTAAACATGATCTATTAGAAATGAACACAGCAATACATGTACTGTACTCTCACCTAAAATGAGCCAAATCCAGATTGAAATGTAGAATGTGTTTGTCTTCACATATGCGTTCATTGTGTTTCTCTTCCTGTATCTTGAGTTGTTCTGTTCTCGAGTGTCTTGACTTCCCTCTTCACCACATATAAAACTCTTCAAACGGATGAATGGCGTCAACAGGGTGGGACCTTTCAAAAAGTACTTATTTATAGCATTTAGTACTAGGATGAACTCTTTAGAAGTATATAGAGTACAAATAGGTACCTTTTGAAAGGTTAGCCTTTTTTCCAGGACAGCTTTTGTCCTTTTTTTCTGAATTGGGTAACACATTTATTAGCATCTATTTTGGATATATAATATTTTTTGCTATCTTAATTGTTTCTATCTCAGAATTTTTTTTGCTTGTATGTTGTCAGCCTAGTATCGTGACTAACGAAAGGTGGAGCTGTGACTGAAGAGTACCACGCTATGTTTTTTTTTTTTTTTTTTTTTTTTTTTGGAGCTCCTTATCTAGTGGTTGAAAAATGTTGATTGGTTTTGGGTTGATTGCTTTAATAAAATAGTTTTGGTGGTGGGGGGAGGACTTTAAGAAATTTTACCATTAGGATAAAAAGCCTGTCAAAAAAGTGCAGACATGATCCCACTCATTTAGAAAACATATGTATAAGATTAAGTGTAAAGCAAATAGAAAAAAAATCCATTTTATTATCAACACTTTTAGAGTGATCTGATCTTTAAGGCTGATGTGGAGAAAACTCCTCTAGATCTGTGACAAACAAAACCGCTCCACATGTGATCTGAAAGATAAAATAGAATGGAGCATCAACAGACAAAAATAAGAAGCAAATGTTTCTGTCTCATCATGTACATTTTGGATGTGCGGGAACCCACATAAAAATATTAGCAAATGTTATGTCTTTATTGCTGCATAATATGTTTCTTTGAATGTTTTATATTTCTACTGAATTATAAAACCACATTTTAATATTATATAATAATAATAATAATAATAATAATGATAATAATAATAATAATAATAATAATAATAATAATAATAATAATAATAATAATAATAATACCAACAATAATAATAATATTGTTTCAGTTTTATTTTAAATACTTTGCTTTTTAAAATCAACTTTAAAATATCTGTTCAGTATTCCCTATAACATGACACATTTTAATGTCGGTGCTTCCAATTAAGTGATAAATATCAGTTACAAATGTTGTACAAAATACATAACCACTACTCATCTTTGCACCAATAAAACATGCAACACTTTTTATTTTCTATCAAATTATATAATATCTAAATAGCCTGCTATATTATACTTACTTTCCTATACTATACTTAATTATTAGTATATATTTAACTTTCGCTGGAAAGGTTTCCGGGACTCTCTGCAAAAATGATACACGATGGGATACACTAAGCCTTGAATAGCGTTTACGGTGTGTTCCAAATGGGATATATATAGCCCTCCCAAGGGCACTTCAGAGTGAAAATAATCATTGCCTCCGTATCACTGGGCACTTCGAAGGGTACAACTGATGGAGACTTAGGGACCCCATGATTTTTTGTGCTGATTCTCTCCATTATAACGGCACCACCGTGTGGGTAGGATGATGACACAGAAGGGCACTACAAGAAACAGTTGTTTGGTCCCCTATACCATTCAGTCCTTCAAAGTTCTCAATCCAGAAGGTAAAGGGATTAGGGCATAGGGTTCTTCCGAGGCTAGTGTGCATTAAAGGCACTGCACTTTGGCATTTTACTGCCAAACAAAGTTTTACATTTATCCGTTACACTTTCTCAGCTAAAGATTGCAGGCATGCCTTCTTAGTGGCTTTGGATTTCCTTAGCATCTGCTTCAATAGTGAATAGTCATTAATATTGTCGCTCTGTTGAGAATGTCTTGTGTGTTAACCGTGAACATACTCTGGGTTGAATTAACTTAATCTTGGATGTGTTTTTGAACCAGCATACCTGGAGCAAATAAGGTTTGGGTTAATCAACTGAGAGGTCAGGGTTTAGCAGATGGTAAGTTAAGCAGGGTTTCTGGAAAACAATCTTTGTTGGTCAATAGGTGGTGCTGGGGCTCCACCCACATCAGGTTAGCCAGAGAATAAGCTACTTTAGCAAATAAGTTAAATATGTATTGCAAAACAATCCCAAAATAGCATTATTTAGTCATACTATTTGAGTAAGAGTAGGTTACCAAGAGTTAGTTACCAAGAGTAGGTTCATTCAAGCCAGAGCATGTTCACGGTTAACACACAAGACGTTTTCAACAGAGTGACGAATCGACGAGTCACCATCGAGACAGAAACTAAGAAAAAGCCAAAGCTCACTATACTTAACATGACTCAAGGAAAATGGGGCAAGGCCTAGCACACATCACAGACTACAAGTGCCAGACATCTGCAAACATCTCTGTATCTCTGCCCAATGAGCTCAACCTCTTTTATGCACGTTTTGAGGCCCTGAACACAGAGCCCTGGACAACATTGTAAGTGACTCCTGAAGAGGGGAAACGGGTACTGATGCTTACCCCCACACAGGTTTATAAGTCACTGAGTAAAGTGAACTCACACAAGGCAGCAGGTCTAGATAACATCCCAGGACGTGTGCTCAGGCTTTGTGCTTCAGAGCTGACCAATGTAACCACTGACATCTTCAGTTTTTCCTCACAATGACTACAGTCCCTAACTGTTTCAAGTCCACCGCTATTATCCCTGTCCCAAAAAAGCTTCAAGTTTGAAGTCTGAAGGATTACAGACCTGTGCTTCTCAACATGTCCACCTCTGTAAATACCTCCAGCACCATGATAATGAACACAGGCACTCCTCAGGGCTGTGTACTCAGCTCGATGCTGTACAGTCTTTTCACACATGACTGTGTTGCTAGACATGCATCATCATAAAATTTGCAGATAACACCAGTTATTGCAGTCAGAAACAATGATGAGACCGCATACAGGAAAGACGTGTCTGAACTGGTTACATGGCGTGAGACTAACAATCTCACATTGAACATCAGCAAGACCAAGGAGATGGCTGTGGACATGAGAAGTGAGCGTGTCGGTCAGTCTCTGCTGATCAGAGATGCTGAGCTTGAGAGAGTAGGCAGCTATACGTTTATTGGTGCACACATCTGTGAGGACCACACATGGACAGTAAACACAAAGAAACTAGTAAGTAAGGCCAATCAAAGAATGTACTTCCTGAGGAGGCAAAGGAAATTTGGCATGACATCACAGATTCTCCATAACTTCTACAGAAGCACTGTGGAGAGTGTGTTCACTTGCTGCACTGCTGTGTAGTAGACTGCTCATGATAGAAAGGCATTACAGAGGATCATAAAGCTGGCCCGGAAACAGATCTCCCCTCAGTGCAGGGCATATACAATAAAATGATTGTATTATACTCTAGTACATATGACATAAAGCTCTTAAATCTTGAATCTATTCAACTGGTATGCATGAAAGTAACTATAACAAAAAAAAAATCTAAGTCTTTGTTTGTGTGTGTGCAGGGCACTGGACTAATGTGTTTCTTTTAAGTCTGTAAACTTTTGAAATGCATGTGATTTGAGGCTGATCTCTAATTGTTTTGTTTCAGATTACCCTCGGTGGGCAGAGAATCAACATCTTAGATCTTAGTAAATCAATATTGCTTTTATATATTTTGGCCTCATGTGATTTTACCACTCTCAAATGTCAAATAGGTGCAATATCTCTTCTGAGATTAAAATAAATCATATTTTAACTTTACAAAAATCACTTCACAAGACGTTGATATTTATATATATGAATGGATTATGGAGCTTGAATGGAGTGGACAAGCTGAATGTGATGTTAGTCATGCCGTTTATTGTTTTTACTGATTGTCATTTCAAAGCCCTGTCACCAAAGCATTGGTAACTACACATGAAGAAACTGAAACCATGCAGTTTAACTTCATCTAACGGTCTTTGTTACCCAAAATGACCTAAAACTGATTTTGAGGCACGTTTTGAGGGTCTTACCTGCAGCTAAAACTAAAACACCACTGAGATTCAGAGAACACAATTTTCGGACAATTTGAGTAAAAAAAAGGTTAAGTATAGACAGAACATGAAATTGTCTATTTTAAGAAATGCCTCTTAGAATAATTAGAAATTAATCATTCTTGTACTTTCGATGAAATGAAAACTGTAGTCAGATGCTGTTTGTCACCCACGAGCTTATAATTAACAACACTTCCTAGGGTTTTTATGAGATATCATAAAAATGCACAGAACACAATAATGCATATAAAAAAATTAAGGCCTTACTAAAAAGATTTTTAATTTATCACAATATTTTCCATACATTTAGATATACAACTACTTTCAACTTTAAGTGCAGTTCTAAATGTCTTGTGGCTGCATTGTTTCCTGTAGCATGCAAAGAAAAAAAATGTGATAAAATGCACAGTCAACCTAACAATCAACACTAAAACAAGTGTTTAAGTCCAAAACAACACTTCAACATTCGAGTCTCACTGACTTCTGCTCTATTTAAAATTTTAGTCATGTGTAAATCAGCAGCAAAATGCAGTGTGCAATACTTTTATACTGTAGGGACAGACCAGAAACATCTCGCTCTATTGACACTGTTCAAAAGTGATCATGTTTTAAAAAACAAATAAAGTACATTGAGACAAAGTCAAGGGATTTTTTCCCGACAACTGCAATATACATTTATTAGATTTCAGCTAGATTAAAAAAAAAAGAAAAAAGAAATAAACTGAGACACAAGAAAAAATATTCTGCAAATAAGATGAAAAGGTAAGGAACTACATACTTTAAAAATGAATCCCATTTTCTCGGGAGTGGTCTTTTAATATGTAAAACAGCAAGTAAGCTATGAACTATGAACCTCATTTACAAGAATCCTTTAAATGTTCTACCCTCAGATCAGTTCAAAATAATATATTTGCCAATCAGTTAACAACCAAAGTAAATAAATGAAAATCAAAAGGAAAAAGTCAATTGCATGATTGGATTCAGTGTATAAGCCAAAAACCTGCCACAAAAAAATAAAATAAATACAAAATGTAATATCTCTGGTGCTGATTTTGTTTCTCTTTGTGAGAAGGGTCTGTTCCTGTGTTCTTCTCACTGTTGCTGTTGGTGTGGAGCCACAGAGCTGTATACTGTTCCACCTGCTGGAGGCTTCTGGAGGAGTAAGATCATTTCAAATTAATTTCCAGCAGAATAAACACATGATATAAAATGCAAATATTTCTGTAAAACCTACTGCTTCACTCCCAGGAATATTATCAATAGTACTGTATGTGGTTGTGTCTTTGTCGGCATCCTGTGGAGAACGGCGATTGTAAATATGGTGGATATATTCATGTCTGATATTTCAATATACAGTATTAGTGCATGTCTGGTCTACTTACATTTGGGTTTTCATCATTTATAGTGCTGTATATCACAGGGTCTTCAGGTTTAGAGTAGATCTGCATTTTACACACAAAACAATACAGAAAAAAATATATAAAGAAATTAACACATGACTCATTTAATAAAAATGCATTTAATAAGTGAAGTAAGGAGAAATAATTTTCAGCTCTAAATTATTTTATGATTGGTTTTGATGATGTCTAACCTCTGTGTTAACCAGAAGAGGGAGACAAATGAAGTGTTATATATTTCTCAATTGCTTTGGCTTAATACTTGAATATGTTTTTTTTTTTTTTTCACAATACTGAATAATCTCTGCACACGTTTTGGCACATGTAAAAAAGAGCAAATACTTACTACATTTAACAAAGTAATTCAAAGCATGTGCTTGCTTAATTCTCAGTGGAATTTACATACTCTTACCAAAAAGTAGTGTACTTCAAGTTTATTTTACTAAGTACACTTAAGTGAAGTTCAAAAATATTTTTAAGTATACTTCATGTAGCAAGTATAAAAATATCAGTGTTCTAGTATTATACTTGTAAGTGTACCGTTTCAATACTCCTAGGGACTAAATTGGCCCACTTCCTAGTATATAAATGTATACTTTTAAGTATCCTTTAAAACTACTAAACTAGTAGTTTACTGAGACTATACTTCAAAGCGCACAAAGTATTTAATTAGTAAACGTATTTAAAATCAGTATACATATAAATTCACTTTTAGTATACTGTAACTGCATATCAAACTACAGACATAGAAGTAAACTAGTTGTGTACTCAAAGTCTGCTACCATTATATTTAAGTTTTCTTTAAGTCAATTTTACATCATACTTTAAGTATACAACTATATCCCTATTTAGGTTTTAATTTGCATATATTTTGATGTATTACTGTAATATCTGAACATAAAAACACATAGATGGAGTCGATCAACACCCCAAAGTTTGACTGTAATTATTACCTCTTCATCTGTCAACATTTTATTCCATAACCTTACAGTTTTGATGCTGTTTCATGTCAGATGATTGTGTTAGATTACATGTGTAAATATTTGTTTATGTTATTCTTTCTTCTTGACTTCTGTGCAGAAGATGTGTACTAGCGCCCTCTACCATATAACAATGAAAACATGGATTCTAGGAGTATAGCTCAAATATATTCAGACTTTTTTAAGTAAGTCAAGTATGCTTAAGTGTCATTTTAAGTATATTTCTGAGGAGTACATAAAGCCCATTTCTGTTAGCTGAAATCATGCTTTCCTATTTTTAGTTTAAAAGAAGTATACTAATAGCACACTTGAATAAACTTATTTTTCATAAGGGTAACCTTCAAATCTTTCATAGTGTGAACCATCACATGCAAACTCATCCATTCAATTAACAAAATTGGTTACACACGTAAATTCCATATCTATGACATGGAATGTGTATTTTGTCCCTCAAAAAAATTGCAAGTGATCTGCCATAGTAATGAAACATGCATCTTATCGAATCAAACAAGTTTGAAAACATGAGTACTATGGAGCATCCTTGAATGTCACTATGCATGTTTCTCTTCACTACAAGTGACTTTATATGAAAGAAGTGTGAAACAACGTACATGCAAATATAAATTTTCTGTTCACAAGTAAACAAGAGATAAATCGACTGTACAGTGGCAAGTGATGACTTCTTTAACTGGGTATGGCTATTCCTGGAAAGCCAGAGTGTGTTTCGTGCTTGCATCTGTGATCATTCAGATAGCAAAACTGACATTTTTGTATACTATAATTTTTTTTTTTGTAGCAGTCAGTGTCAATATAAAAGTAAACAAAAAAATAAAATGGGTAAAACCTGACACAATTACTGGGCTTTGAAGCATGAATTAAATGTTTTGAGGACATAGAAGTCTAAAGTCCTCTGAAGAAAATCGGAAATTGCACTTACATTTTATGTTCTCAAAAATAAGCCTAATCAGTTGAACATTTGTCATACAAACATTTTCATAACCAAAAGTCTCATAATGAAAGGACTTACTGCGTCATTGTTTCTGCTGCCATTTCTCACTCTGATTTGCTGTTCATCTTGCTCTACATTTAAAAATAAAATGGTGAAACAATAATATTAACATTAACAAAATTGATGAATGCTTTTAAAATAAATTATAAAATGGCATGGAATTTAATTAATTTTCAAACAAATAAAACTGGAGGTCAAACTGACTGGGTCTCCGTCTCAATCTCCAGATGAAGACACTGATCAGAATCAATAACAGCAGAAGCACAGCTGAAACTGGAAGCCACACAGTCAGGAGTTTATTTTCTCTGTGAGAAATAAAGAAACATTTTAAAATCTTTTCATTTAAAGAGCTCAAAGACAAATCTGAAATAAACGTTTACCAGAACTTAATATATCGATTTTAATGTATTATTTAATGAATGTATTTCAGCCTAATAATTGTAGAATTAGCTTCATCTTTATTTTATTTTTATCAATACAGATGCAATACTTTTGTAGTTTGTCAGTGACTTCAGTTGTGTTATTATTATTCTCCTGATGTCCTGATTCACTTCTGAAAAGATAAAAAAAAAACACACAGAGAAGGAATGAGTTAGGGAAGGGAAATGGTTGTTAGAGTGAAAGGCAAACAAACTCAAGGGAGGAGAGGAGAAACATCATTGAGAAATATTTAAATACTGACGTGTCTTTCGTTTTCCCTGGTTCTGCCTCCGTTACATTGATGTGAACAGGATTCATTGCATCTCCAGCAGAGCAGAAGTACCAGCCAGAATCAGTCCGTCTCAGTCCAGTCATCAGCACAGTGAAGGATCTTCCCCCATCATCATCTCTGATCTGCACTGATGGATTCTGGGATGTGTCAGTCCTCCCCACTGTGTAACATCTCTGATCTTTATATCTGCACCACTGTTTGACTTCATTCTGATATCCAGAACTGTAGAGACACTGAACACTGATATCACCACCTTCATGTCCAGAGACACTGCTGTTCACCACAAACACACCAGGAGCTGAACACACACACACACACACACACACACACACACACACACACACACACAAGAACACAACATTTATTTAATTTATAAAATTGTTAAAATTATAAAATGCATGTGTAAGGTCAGATAATTTAACATTAGAATGAAATTAAAACAATTACAAAATGTCTTACCAGACTGAATCTTGAGATAAGGCTCATATATTGTTTTTATCGGTGGTTGTTCTCCAGTCTCCACAACACAATAATAATGTCCATTGTGTTTGTTCTGCAGGTTTCTCATAGTCACAGTAAAGAGACTCTGATCAGGATGATCAATTACTGACAGATTCTGCTCTGTTGTGTTTGTGTATTTGTATGTTTTATCAATCCCTGAGAACCAGGATTTCTTCTGCTGTGTGTATTTCTTGTCATAATGACATGGGATGGTGACAGATCCTCCAGGATAAATAGTTAATGTATAGTTTGACCAACCACTGTAGCTTTCAACACCTAAACAAACAACATGCAAACCATTATTACGCCCAGAATTATCAATGATTCACTTCTTAATTTCTTCAGTCTTGACATAAAACACAATAAAAGCAACACAAACAGCTTAACATAAAATGTGGCATTATAAACATGATCCATTAAAAAACAAACACAGCACAACATTAAATACTCACCTACAATCAGCCAAAACCCGATTGAAATGTAGAATATTTCTGTCTTTGCGTATGCGGCCATTGTCTAAGTTTCTCTTCCTGTATCTTGAGTTGTTTGACTGTGTTTGTAGTAACTGTTGCACTTCCCTTTTTCACCTTCTTATACAGAAGCACTGAAACATCTTGAGCCACCTAAGTTTCTCAGCTCTGGCCCTCGATGTCCATTCTCCTGCAGAGTTTAGCTCAGCCCTAATCAAACACAACTTAATCAAGGTCTTCAGGATCACTAGGAAGTTACAGACAAGTGAGTTTGGAGCTAAACTCTTCAGGAAAGTTGAGAAAGAGTTGAGAAACCCCGTGCTCTAGATTTCAAGTTATATAATAACTGATCAGCTTCCAAAATTCTTTCATTTATATCACACTTTTATTTACATTTTTGTTTAACTAGGGGGATCTGGGGGGGGGGGGTTAACATACTACATTTTATCAGTCAAAATCATTGAGATGATATGTGATCATTTTACCTTTTGAGAAATTATATTCTTCAATTACATTCATTCTAATTGCATTAGTATCAGTTAACACTGATTTTGACAAATAAAAAATAATTTTACATGCCCAACATTTTTCATCTGCCGCCTGCCAGAAGTATTGATGGTTCTGAAATCAAATTAATATCTGTTTTATCTGTTGTTAGTTACAGTATATGTTAAAACAACTCTATGAAACTTGGTCATGTGAGCAAGAGCATTAATAATGGGAGAAATGAACTGTTGAATGAAATGACAGTTTGAATCAATCAAACCAACTGCTCTGCAAAATGATCCACTGTTTCAAAACACTCGAAACACCACATCCTGGTGACGCATGCAACAAAAACTCAGTCTAAACACATAAAACACCTTTTAACTGAAAAATGTTATCTATTGAAAATGTTATCTATTATTTGACTAAACAGGCCAATAATAGACTATTGATTGTGACTCTTTACTTATCTTACGATCATGGCTGTGCAAAAACAGGAAGTGTGAGAGACTGTCCTAGGTCTGAAAAACACCAAAGCTCAGTACCCTTAATGTGCAAAAGATAAGCATATCCCATCATGCACCAATTCCAATCCAATTCAATATCACACATAATTTGGTAGGAAACCAAAGTGTTGCATATATAATTTTGTGCAAGATGAGTGTGTATTTTGTAAGACTTTTGCAACTGCTTTTTACCACATAATTAGAAGCAGCACAATTGATAAACTGTGTCGTCTGTTACAAAACAGACTACTGTGGTAGACGCACTGCGTTAGCAAAAGCAAGGCTGGGGGTTCGAATCCCAGGGAACACATGTTAGGAATAATTGTTAGACTGAATGCAATGTAAGTCGCTTTGTATAAAAGCGTCTGCTAAATGCATACATTTATTTATTTATTTGAACAGACATGTTTATTTGTAAATTGCAAAGTATTGCTGTGCTAGAGTAAACTAATTAATATTACAAAGTAAATCAAGATTTTTCTACCTGAGAAAGAACGTTGAACAAAACAACTAAATAAGACATGACAACTCGTGACACAAGACAGACATCACACACACAATGTACTGATCCCTCATGAACAAATATTACACCTGACTTTTGCATAGGTGCATACTAGTGTACCATTAGGACATCCTTTATGAATAAACATGATGTCTGATGTTTGTATATGATACGTACAGTATATATCAGTATACCACTGAGTCACACATGGTTTCAGATACAGCAGTTTCTTTGGTTACTCTGTGTGTTGTCACGTTAACACAGACAGACAGTGCGTGTTGACATGGGCACATTTCTTGCGTTCAGTTTAAAGACTTTTAGTCCAGTCCACCTTCCATAGTGTGGGTATTTGGACGGGCCACTGAGAAACACTGAAATTTCTAAACATTATGAAGTAACAAATCCTTGTTTACTGAAATCATGTGACTTTGGCAGTTTGATATGAACTCTGAATAACTGGCTGTAAATAAAAGTCTCACAAAGGTTACAGAGCTTCACAGAGCAATTTTTTATTATCATTTATTTTTTGCTGGAAAGAACATACAAACTATGCACTGGTCACTCACAAAAGACAAACCTGAAATAACTCAGAGAATAATAATCAGATAAAAATGGGCCATTCTTGTGCTCCTGATGTAAAGATAACAATAGTCAAACATAGTTTTTTCCATTTCCCCACATTTGTCTGTTGAGTATGTCTTATTACCATATTCACACTTGTGTACATACAGTAGCCCTTGTCACCCACAAGCTTATGATAAAACTCTATAAACAACACTTAATAAACAAATGTGAGGTATCACAAAAATGTACAAATCACAATCAATAAGCTTATAAAAGCAAACAAATGAAGGCCTTACTAATAAGCTTAATGACTGCTTTGTATATTTACAGCTGTTTTTATTAACACAAACTGAGACACAAGCAGAAAACAGAGACACAAGCAGAAAGACACAAGCAGACACAGAACATGTCTTGTGTCATGATTTTTTCATTGCAACTAATGTGCAATGAAAAGCAAGAATAAAAAGTCAACTGCATGAGTGTATTCAGTGTCTGTGTCTGTGAATTTAAGCAACCCCACCCACCCCTTCTGTTGTTCAGAGGTTTCCTGTGTTCTTCTCACTGTTGCTGATGGTGTGGAGCCACAGAGCTGTATATCGTTCCATCTGCTGGAGGCTTCTGGAAGAGTGAGATCATTTCAAATTAAATGCCAGCAGAATAAACACATGATTTAAAATGCAAATATTTCTGTGAAACTTACTGCTTCACTCCCAGGAACATGATCAATAGTACTGTAGGTGGTTATGCTTCTGTTGGCATCCTGTGGAGAAAGAGATTGTTTAATGATATATTCATGTCTAATATTTCATTAATTTACTGGTATGTCTGGTCTACTTACATTTGGGTTTTCATCATTTATAGTGCTGTATATCACAGGGTTTTCAGGTTTAGAGTAGATCTGCATTTCACACAAAATAAAAATCAATAAAAATTAAGAAATCAATAAATGAATCAAAAGAAAAAGAATAAGAAAAAATAAAATGCATTATTATTATTATTATTATTATTATTATTATTATTATTATTATTATTATTATTATTATTAGTATTGGTTTGTTATGTTTTGTTTAGTTTTTATTTAGGCATTTGCTTCAATGTTGGTCATACATCTCTAGGTCAGTCCCAGCTTTTGCTAGCCCCTGTGTTAACCAGAAGAGGGAGACAAAGCGAGTCTTGTTTATTTTTTTATCATTTTGGTCTTAAAAATATACTATTTCTTCCAAAGCAAATACCTTCAGATCTCTGAACAAATAGTTTCTTGACAGATGTCAGATTGATTGATCGATTAAACTTTATTGTCCTCAAGGGCAATTCTTTGTGTAGACAGCAGTATACACATACACATACATATAACAACACAACACACAAATTACAATAAATCATTTAAAAACTTAATTGCAGCAGGTATAAATGAATTTCTGTATCTATTTGATTTACACAAGGGTAGTTTAAATCTCTGTCCTTAATTGAAGATCAACACACAATGGATGAGTGACATCAGAAAGGACTAACTGGCCCTTCCTAGTCGTCCTATGCTCATGAATTTGTGTGATAGTCCTTAATTCGATCTCCACTATCTTACTGCACATTATAACTATGCTTGACAACTTTCCTATCCTTAACATTAAGATTACCATACCAACAAATAATAGAAAAACTTAAAACCGCTTCAATAAAACAAGTATAAAACATTTTCATGAAAGAAACATCCATGTTGAAAGATCGAAGTTTCCTTAGAAAATACAGACGCTGAAGAGCTTTTCCTCTAATAATATCAGTGTTTGCATCAAATTGTAATTTATCATCAAGTACAGTCCCTAAATATTTGTACTGGGTAACCACTTCTACCTGATGTCCCTTTACGACAGAAGGCAACACAGGTACAGAGCTCTTCTTACGGAAATCAATGAACATCTCTTTCGTTTCCGAAGCATTAATATTTAAAAATGAAGCGTCACACCATTGAATAAAATGATCTGTCACTGGACCAGAATCTGATTCAAACTCATTAAGAAGAGACACAATCACGGAGTCATCCGCAAATTTAAATGTGTCTCCAATTAAACATACTACGACAATCGTCAGTATATAAAGAAAACAAAAGAGGGGACAAAACGCAACCCTGTGGGGCACCTGTGGAAGACAATAATACATTCGACAACACTCCATTGACACGTACTCTTTGGGATCTATTGGTTAAAAAATCCACCAACCAACGCACAATGTTTAAATCGAAATGAAAATTATCTCTCAATTTCTTTGCCAAGATAAAAGGCTGAACACAACAGAAGAAAAATCAATGAATAGCAAACGTACATGATTCTTTTTTCCTTCCAAATGTCTTAAAATCATATTGAGTAGGGTACAAGCAGCGTCATCAACTCCTCTACCAGATCTATATGCAAACTGCAAAGGGTCAAGTGCTGACTGTGTTGAGGCTAAAATCTCCTTCCTTATTTTTTCAAAAGATTTCATAACCAAAGAGGTTAATGCAAAAGGCCTATAATCTTTAAGAGAAGGAGAATTTCTTTTTTTCGCAATTGGCACCACAATGGCATCTTTCCATAGACGAGGGACTTTAGAAAGTTTTAATGATTCATTAAAAATAAATGAATAAATCCCTGAAAGCTGCTCTGCACAATTCCTCAACAGCCTACCCCCAATATGATCAGGGCCTGGACTTTTCCCAACCTTAACCTGACCAAAACAACTACGTACATCAGCCTTATTAATTTGAAATTCTCTTTCATTTAAGGTAACTGTACATGTGTTGACACGTGTGTGTATGAGTAAGCACATTATATAATTTGCACAATAACTAAATGCATTAAATTTATTGTCAGTGAAATTGTCATACACTTCATAACTTTTAAACATTATTTCATAATGTGGGCCATCACATGTAAATTCAGCACCATAGTAATTTAACTTGAAGTTATTAATACTGTACAAATAGTGTTGGCAGAAATGTATTTATTACAAAATGTTACTGTTATTACTGGTGAAAGTTTTTGTAGCCATAGAAGGTGTTTGTAGTTTCTTCATATTTAGTTTTTTTTTTAACTACAAATTTGTATAGTTTATTAATATTTATTTAAAAACCCATATAACTATGGTAATGAGGACTGATTTTACTTCTTATGACCACCATAAATCTAGTCAGCTAAACTCTGGATTCTAAACTTCTTTCTTTTTAGATGTTTAGTTCTGATGAATTTTAACTGAAGTTAAATTTTAATTAAAAAAGGGCCTGATTAAATATAAATATCAGTCTTTATTATTTACAAATAATGAAGTTCTTAAAGAAAGATTCGCCCAAATATTAAAACTGTCATAATTGACTCAACATCATGTCTTTCCAAACCTGTATGGATTTCTTTCTTCTGTGAAACATAAGAGGAATTCAAGAAATGCTTGTCAAGGGTTACCAAAAATGATTTGGAAGCATTCTACAAAATCTTCTTTTGTTTTCAACAGAACAAAAGTCGTTTGGAAATGCATGAGGATGAGGAAATTATGACAGAATTTATTATCAGTAACCTTCCAGCAGTCTATAGCTCAAAATCAATTCTTTACTGTCAAGTGTGTTTATGTGTGACAAAAATGCATTGTTAAGTTTGTTGTATTTGTCGTTAATTCAGTAATATCTATCAATATTCATGAATTTAGTAATATCTTACAGTATTCATTTCTGTCCTGGTTTTTAATATTTTCTTAACAAATGAAACAAGTTTGGAAACATATAGAGCTAATGTCATTTTGTGGCTTATTTCCTGTTTACGATATGTGAGTTCAGGAAGAAATGTGTAAAAATGTGCATGCAAATGTGAAATTTGCCTTGCTGACAAAAGGACAGCTGCCATGATGTGCTTCTGATTTGCATATTCAATAGCATAACTGACTATTTTTATATTCTAAGCAGTCAATCAAAACATACAATAAAATTAAATATTGTAAAAACATCTAAACATATTGACCAGTACAAATAAACAAAATCATTTTGGTGGCATTGGCAAATTTACTGACACAATAACTAGATTTTGAAGCGTAAATTAAATATGGGCGAGTTATGGACAAATAATGTTAAAAGCTCTAAAATCCAATGAAACAGTTCAGAAAATGGTCAAAGCAACTGAGATAAACTATAAAAATACACTGATATTGATGGTAAATGACACAAATGTTTTAATAACTACATTCTCCTAAATTTAAGGACTTACTATGTCAGTGGTTGGGCTGCTGTTCATCTCTCTGATGTCTTGGTGTTGGTCTTGCTCTTGCTCTTCAAGAAGAAACAATAATGTGACATTATCAGAATCAATATGCTGTATATAGAATCTGTGCTGCTGAAATCAAAGATAAAATGGCATGGAATTACTTTAATTTTCAAACAATTAAAACTGGAGGTCAAACTGACTGGGTCTTCTCCATCTCCAGATGAAAACACTGATCAGAATCAATAACAGCAGAAGAGCAGCTGAAACTGGAAGCCACACAGTCAGGAGTTTGTTATCTCTGTGAGAAATAAAGAAACATTTTAAAATCTTTTCATTTAAAGAGCTCCAAAAAAGATGTGGCACTAATTCAACTGCATAAAAGGAACCAGAAAATAAGACAAATCTGAAATAAACACCAAGTTAATTCAACTTTGTTAATGTATTTCAGCCTAACATTCATCGAATATTCATTTATTTTATTTTAAGAATACAGATGTACTGAAAAAACTTATATTAGAAATGTTTGAATACTGACGTATCTTTGTCTTTGTCTGGTTCTTCCTTAGTTACAAAAAGCTGAACAGGAACCTGCAGATCTCCTACAGAGCAGAAGTACCAGCCAGAATCAGTCCGTCTCAGTCCAGTCATCAGCACAGTGAAGGATCTTCTCCCATCATCATCTCTGATCTGCACTGATGAATTCTGGGATGTGTCAGTCCTCCCCACTGTGTAACATCTCTGATCTTTATATCTGCACCACTGTTTGACTTTATTCTGATATCCAGAACTGTAGAGACACTGAACACTGATATTACCACCTTCATGTTCAGAGACACTGCTGTTCACCACAGACACATCAGGAGCTGAACATACACACACACACACACAAACACAACATTTATTTGTGATTATTAAATACATGTATAAGGTCAGAGAATTTGACATTATAATTTGATTAAAACAATTACAAAATGTCTTACCAGACTGAATCTTGAGATAAGGCTCATATATTGTTTTTATCGGTGGTTGTTCTCCAGTCTCCACAACACAATAATATTCTCCACTGTGTTTGTTCTGCAGGTTTCTCATAGTCACAGTAAAGAGACTCTGATCAGGATGATCAATTACTGATAGATTCTGCTCTGTTGTGTTTGTGTATGTGTATGTTTGATCAATCTCTGAGAACCAGGATTTCTTCTGCTGTGTGTATTTCTTGTCGTAATAACATGGGATGGTGACAGATCCTCCAGTCTGAACAGTTAATACAACGGTCAGACCAACCATCATAGCTTTCAACACCTAAACAAGGTGGTATGTCCACAAGGTGGTATGTCCACACACAAACCAGTATGTCCAGGATTAACAATAAATCACTTTAAGTAACAAACACAGCACAACATTTAATTCTCACCTAAAACACTTGACTGAAATGTAGAATATGTTTGTCATCATGTATGCAGCCATTGTATAAGGTTCTCTTTTTGTATATGAGTTATATGTGAATGAATGTGGTTGTACTAACTCATGTACTTCCCTTTTCCTTTCATATGGTCTATTAACATATTACTAATGTACTGCACTCTGTTTAAGAGCTGAGGATAGACTCTAGATCAAGGGGTGGAGCCAGGGGAGACCAAGCTTGGCCCCACCACATCCACAACTGCAGTTTTTGTCTCTTTTTTTCTTGGTAAGAAGTGCATTTATTAAGACGACCACATTAAACTGGACACTTTTCAGATGCGCACTTCAACATCACCTCAGCACCAGGAGCAAGTCAAATGAGCACGGAAAAGGTACAGGAGCCAAATTAGCTTCAGTAGAACAACAGTGAACTGTGTCTGATGAGATGTTGTACGTCAGTAAAACAAACTTTCCTGTACTGTCAGGTGTACTGTGCAAAGGGCGCACGCTCTTCAGAGGCACACACTCTAAAGACGATTAAAGTTGCAAACTGTGCATGCATATGCTATATATGCATCACATTAAATAACAAAAATTACTTGACCTAATTCACAAATATCTAAACTAAATTAAATTAGAAATTATTTGTATGCAGTTGTGTTTTAGGTATATTAAAACTGTCTTGTACTTTACAGTGAAACAAATATTTATATTGAATTAATGAATATTTCTGTGCCACCCCAGACTGGTTTCTAGCCCCTCTGTGGCCATCCCCGTGAAATCATCCTTGATCCTCCAGTGACCTGTGGACCACTTTTTTGCAGAGATTAGCTCAACCCTAATCAAACAAATCTAATCAAGTCTTTAGCATTACTAGGAAGTTTCAGACAGGTGATTTTGGAGCTAAACCCAGACCTCAAGGGCCAGAGTTGAAAAAACCCTGCTCTAGATTTCAAGCAACGTTATGTTCTGGTCACTGTCAGAAGTTTTGATGCTTCTGAATTTAAATGATCTGTTTTATCTGTACTTGTTCATCAATGGGATAAATTAACCTTTAACTGAAATTACACTTTGAATCAACCAAATGATCCTCTGTTTCCACGTGCTGGTGACACATGCTGGTAAAAACGGTCTAATCACAACCAAAACTCAATCCAAACATTCATAACAACCAGTTTCAAATGATTTACTGAAAGTGTTATTAATTATACTCTTTACTACTCTTAGGGTCATGGAAAGCATGGGAAACAACAGGAAATAAGTGTGCAAGACTGCCCCAGGTGTTGTATATTTTATTTTGGCAAAGATGAGTGTGAATTTTGTACAACTTTTTAAACTTTTTTTTATCACTTATTTAGAAGCAAGCCAAATACTAAATTGTGTCATCTGTTACATAGGAACTATAGTGACCAGACATTCAGAAGTTTATTTTTGAACTGCAAAGTACTACTGTGCTAGAGTAAATTAATTAATATTAATATTAATTCATTAATATTTCATATTAGTTAATAAACATTAGGCTGAGTAAATCAGAAAAATACCTTCACAGTTATCCACAGCAGCAATGATCACGAGCATCATACTGAAAAGTCACAATCTTCCCAGGGCAATTGATCAGGCATATGACAACACCTGCTGATCGACTGGAGACATATATATGACTAAACAAAACAGTCGCTCCACATTGCATTTTCTAAAAAGCATCATCTTCTTCAATGAAGTAAGTCCCTTATAGAAAAACACATAGGTTACTTAGAGTTTACTGATCTTACTAGCAGTGAGCACATTTTTGGAAATACATCCTGGAAGCCTTGCACATAACCTAGTTACAAATGCTGCGCTCTTCACGATACACATTCTGATCCTGAAACAATCCCACACTTGTTTTTTAGGAGTTCTGAAATAATGAATGTAATTGTTTTTATTTGGGATCAGGATCAAATAAGTTGGATGATTTGTTAACCCAGCTAACTCTCAGTGGACAGAATCATCTTCATAAATACAAGTCACTGATTCGTAGGCTTTTCTGTATTGATTTAAAGTTTCTATGACTCTGTTTGCTAATTGTTTAAGAAAGATGCTAAGTATGATAGACTATAGCCTTCTGTGATATAACATATGTATGCCATTGTGTGTGTGTGGGGGGGGGGGGGGGCATGTTTTTGTGACATATCAGGACACTTTGTATAATGACATGGGTATGACTCAGGTATTACAAGGAGAGGGTGACTTATGAGGACATAACCCATGCCCCATTTTTCAAAACACTTATAAATCATACAGAATGAGTTTTTTTTTTTGTTTTTTTTTTGAGAAAGTAAAAATGCACAAAGTTTCCTGTGAGGGTTAGGGTTAGGTGTAGGGTTGGTGAAGGGCGATAGAATATACAGTTTCTACATTATAAAAACCATTACGCCAATGGGATGTCCCCACTTTTCAGAAAAACAAACGTGTGTGTGTGTGTGTGTGTGTGTGTGTGTGTGTGTGTTTAAAAAAAAAACATAAATTAACTGATTTAACCTACACACAATTATACGACATTACAGACAACCATTGCTGGTTACTATGGCAAATAATTAAATGAATTATTGTGCAAAAGTGTAAAGAAATGCTGATTGTGGAACTTCAGGATGTTCAGGTGTGAGAAATCCTTTTCAAAACTAAAGCTAAAATGTTAGAAAATGTGTGGAAATGTCACTGAGATATTAAATAGCCCACTGACAATGACAATCATGCATGTGAGATGATTCTTGGACGACACAAAAGTTGGATGAACTATGTGTTTTAATAAATGTTCATAAGTATTTATTGAACAAACAAAGAAATGCATAAAAATTATATCGCTTATGTTTATGTAGAGGTACAAATGTCAAGCAGATGGCACTACACACACATAGAGAAAAGATATTAAAAAAGTGTGTAAGCATAAGCTATTTCATGCAGACATTTTTTATGTGCAGTTGAAACGAATAAAAGTACATTTGAATGTAATATTAAAAATATACTTATTTTAAAAACTATTTCATTGCAACTAACAAAACTGCATTTACAGTTACCCCCCAAATTATGAAGGCCTAATGTCGATTTAAAAGAAAGCACAAGAAGAAACGTTACAGAATATTTCAACTCTTTATAAAGGGTTGATTTGGTCATGAATTCATTCTGGAATATACCTGGAATGTAATATGCATATCTACTTCAGAAATGTACTTCAAAATTATTTAGGTACAGTAGGCGTTGAATAATTAATTTTGCTTTCACAGTATTACATATGTTAAGCACTGAACCTTCACAATTATTTACAGTTATTGACATCCACTTTCTCATAAATTCATTCAGAGTTTATTTCACAGAGCTGTAGATCACTTCAGCTTCTGGATTCACTGATGAAGAAGGCTGTGAAGAAACAAGATCAGCTCTGAGAATCTCATTTCTGCATCACAACACTTAGTGTGTCATTTCAGTGCCACAAGTGTCACATAATGGATACGCAAAAATAGTCATAATTTTTAAACTAATCTCCCTTTTGAACTACACACATACAATCCCTGTCAAAACTGCACATCACTTTAACAAAAATCTCAAGAGGAGACACTTACTGCTTGACGAAAGGTAATCGCAGAACTGTAAATCACTGAATTATCATCCACCGAGGCAGAAGACTGTGAACAAACACACATGACAATCAGCATCTCAGTAAATGTAAATGAGTTTTGGGTGAATGTGTTCTTCTCTGAAGACTTTCCTTTATTGCACGAGATATTAATAAAATACTTACTGTATTTCTGGTGCTGTTGAAATGCCCTTCTCTCAATTGTCCTCTCTCTGTCAAAGTGAGATATGAAGATTAAATCCCATTATATTTTACTCTGTTAACATATGTGGCATAGGTAAGTTCCCTCCCCTGTAATTAGAACGACAGCCTATCAGAACATGGTACTGCTGATACTGATGTGTGTGTGTGTGTGTGTGTGTGTGCGCGCACATGTGTGCATGTGTGTGCGTGCGTGTGGGGAGGGGTGGTTCTGCTTAAAGGTATGTTGTTAGCCGTTTGGCTAATGTTGCAAGACCTCTGGCATATCAATTAACCAAATTCATTTATTGTAGCTGGAATATCATCTGCTTTGCGGTGGTGTGTAAAGCTGCCATCATTCCCGGGTAGGTTTAGTTTGACTTCAGTGTTTGCGTGGAGTTTGGACTCGCTGTAACTTCCATGCTCCCATTCCAGCTGGGTTTGAGTTCATTCATCTTCAAATAAACTGAGACTTGTGCTGTGAGCAACTGTATAACTTGTCTCCTGATGACCAAAATCTGCTATGTATAGTTTCACTCTTTCTTAATGAGTAAATTTGACAAGTTAATGAATCATTGTTTTTAGCAGGACTATCTTTGGGAGCATTCTGTCCTGTTGGGGGTTGGGGCAATCACTTCCTTCATTAAACAGGATTACGACGATGTTGCTGTTTTGCTGTGTGTTTGTTTATTTGTCCTTCCCACTCTTGGCTGTAGCTGCTCCAATTAACTCCACACTGTACGTGTTGGGCTCCCATCCTAGAATTACCAGCTTTGTAGAAGCATGTTTGAGTGGTTTCTTTGGTTTTGGAGATTTGTCTGTTTCCTTTATACTGTTTGTGTATTGCTTTGTTTATTGTATTGGTTTCTTTTATTTACATGTTTCTTGCTATGTTTGATTTGGCTTATTTTGTAATTTTATAAACCCTCTGTTTGTGTATCTTTTTAAGTGACAATTGATTTTCAGCTGAATCTTGTTTATTTGTAATTTAAGAATGCCATATGTCTCCAATCAGGCTCTGGTATAACTTTGTTTGTATTTTGATTAATTGTTTTCTCTTGTGTTTTAGGTTTCTGAGCAGGGAGGCTAGTTCTAGTACCCTAGTGGTGGCGTGTGTGTGTGTGATCACTTATCTCACTGTGTGTGCGTGGGTCAAGAATAATCACTAGGGCTGGCCTACCCTGCTACAGTTAAGCCTTAGTCATTATTATTATGCATGTGTTGTACTGAGTTGTAGTTGTTTAACCCATTGAGTTATATCTTAGTCTGGTCGTTTCAAAGTGTCTTGTCTGATTATTGTGAACTTAATAAACATTTTGTATTATGATGCCCATGTCTCTGCCCTCCATGGTAACGAACCTGTGTGTCCATGTTTAGTTCCCCTTACATGAAAGGGTGGCGTAGTCAGCATTAAATTAATTCTTGTTTATTATTCATTGTGCCATTTACTCGTCTGTGGCCACGCTACACATACATTGAATCTTTCCATTCCACATAAAGATATTTCAAGTGAAAAACATGTTCTATTAATTTTTGTTCAAAAGCTTCTTCTAAGAACTGTTCACTGATAGATTATTTGTGAATCCAAAATTAGAATAATTTAATTAGAATAAAATACACAAATAGTATCAAATACTATTTATTTTATAGAGCGCTCTGGAATGCTTGATTCAGATTGGTCAGTCTAATCAGTCTGTGGTCAATGTGTTTGCAAAAAGACGATGAACTGGTTGGATGCCTCTCGAGTCCCTTATCTCTTTTATAAATATATTGTATGTCTATTTATGAGAAACTCACCCAGCTTCTTTCTCCGCCTCCAGGTTACTATGGCAACAAGAGCAACAATCAGTAACAGCATAAACATGGAAAGCAAACACGTGACCAGAACCACATCAGACCTGTAGGGATGAACATTACATTTAGTCTTTTAGCAGACTCTTATCCAAAGCGACTTACAAATGAGGACAGTGAAAGCAATCAAAATCAACAAAAGAGAAATGATCTATAAGTGCTATAACAATTCTCAGTTAGGTTAACACCGTACACAGAGGGTGGGTTTTTTAATAATCTAAAAAGAAAACCGATAGAATAAAAAAAGAATAGAGCAAGCCAGTGTTAGAGGTCTTCACACATTCACACACACACACTCACATATATATATATATATATATATATACATACAGTGTGTGTGTGTGTGTGTGTGTGTGTGTGTGTGTGTATAGTGTAAGTGTTAGAGGTCTTTACACACACACAGTTGCATAATAAATGAAAATAAAATAGAATACAAAAAGGTTAGAAAGGTAGTTAGATTTTTTTAAAGAATAGAATTAGAATAGTGAGTGTTAAAGTTAGAGGGTCAAATAAAGATGGAAGAGATGTGTTTTAAGCCGATTCTTGAAGATGGCTAAGGACTCAGCAGCTCGGATTGAGTTGGGGAGGAGGGAACATTTAATTTAAAAGACTGTAAAAGAGACTTTGTGTTTCTTTGGGATGGCACAATCAAGCGACGTTCACTTGCAGAACGCAAGCTTCTAGAGGGCACATAAGTCTGAAGTAACAAATTTAGGTAAATGGGTGCAGAGCCAGTGGCTGTAGTTTTGTAGGCAAACATCAATGCCTTGAATTTTATGCGAGCAGCTATTAGAAGCCAGTGCAAATTGATAAACAGAGGTGTGATGTGTATTTCTTTTGCCTCATTAAAAATTAATCTTGCTGCCGCGTTCTGAATTAATTGTAAAGGTTTGATAGAATTGGATGGAAGACCTGCCAAGAGAGCATTGCAATAGTCCAGCCTGGACAGAACAAGAGCTTGAACAAGGAGTTGTGCAGCATGTTCCCAAAGAAAGGGCTTGATCTTCTTGATGTTGAATAAAGCATATCTGCAGGATCGGACAGTTTTAGCAATGTGGTCTGAGAAAGTCAGCTGATCATCAATCATAACTCCAAGGCTTCTAGCTGTTTTTGAAGGAGTTATGGTTGATGTGCCTAACTTGATGGTGAAATTGTGATGAAACTATGGGTTTGCTGGAATCACAAGCAGTTCTGTCCTGGCAAGGTTGAGTTGAAGGTGATGGTCCATCATGCGGCAAGAAATGTCTGCTAGACAAGCTGAGATGCGAGCAGCTACCATCAGATCATCAGGATTGAATGAGAGGTAGAGTTGAGTGACATCAGCATAGCAGTGATGAAGAGATATATTTGTTTTTATCTTAAGAACAGCAGTTCAACCTGGTAAAACTTTGTAATTTAGAGATATCATTTTAAGAAAATGCCTTAAATATCTACTTGTTTTGCTCATCTGTGCTGCTGTGTATGTCAGTGTTAACAGTCTCTGAGACTACTGTTAGAGATCGATGGGTTTCAGCTTGACTCCCAACCCTAGGGTTGTGGGTTCGAATCTCGGGGTGGCAATAAGACGACTAAGAGTGCCTTGAGCACTCTGTGTGCACTTTGGATGGGTTAAATGCAGAGCACGAATTCTGAGTATGGGTCACCATACTTTGGCTGAACGTCATGTCACTCACTCACTTTGTCACTTACTTACCTGTTTGTCTCAGGTGTTGAATCAGATGTCATAGCTCTTGTAAATAGCAGAAATGGAGAAACAAGTTTATTAATGTCATCATTATAGCTGTTTGTTATTGAAGCCCATTTCCAAGAAAATACACTCTTTGGCAAATCAGTATTCTTACATGAAAAGTAGAAAATTTGTATGTAATTATAACTTTTTCATCTCGAAAATTGGACTTTGTCATAATTGTAACTTTTAATCACAAAGCTATGACTTATGTATGTCATAATTTCAACTTTTATTTCAAAATGTCAACTTTCCAACTCAATTTATTTTTGTCATAAATTTAAATTTTAGTTTTGTTTTAGATTTTCAGTTTTATCTCATAATGTTGACTTTTTACGTCAAATTTAGCCCTCATCTCATAATTTTGACATTTTATATCATAATCATAATTTTGATTTACCAAAAAATGATCTATTATGTGGCAGAAATGGGTTTCAATAGTATATTGCGCATCCAGAGTATTTTACATTGGCTTTTATGGTTTTTCAGATAAATTATTGATTTTTTAAATTTCATATCTTAATTAATTATTACTGTTCCTAAGAAGTCTGATAAAGGCATTCAGTCTGATAAACTCTGTGTAACGGTTCCTTACTGTTTATTATATATTTGCACCTAAACTGAACGTTTTTGCCTTTTTAATTTTTAGCATTTTTGATTTTTACTTTTGTGATGTCACATTAAAATGTTCTGGCTAGAAAAGCATTGGATGTGACTGATTTTTTAAATGCTCAAGTATGTTTCACCTACATGTCTGCCTCCGAGTCAGATGGTGCAGTTGCTGGAATAGTTGTAAATGCTTGAAAAGAAACAAAAATATGTGAGTTTTAATAAAATTAATCACTTATGGCAAGAGTGGTTTGTGATATTACCTCTTTTGGGTTCAGTGACTGTGAGTTGAACAGGAACCTGCAGATCTTCTACAGAGCAGAAGTACCAGCCAGAATCAGTCCGTCTCAGTCCAGTCATCAGCACAGTGAAGGATCTTCTCTCATCATCATCACTGATCTGCACTGATGGATTCTGGGATGTGTCAGTCCTCCCCACTGTGTAACAGCTCTGATCTTTATATCTGCACCACCGTTTGACTTTATTCTGATCTCCAGAACTGTAGAGACACTGAACACTGATATCACCACCTTCATGTCCAGAGACACTGCTGCTCGACACAGACACATCAGGAGCTGGACACAGACAGCAAAAGATTAGAGTAAGATTTTTAAATCAAATGGCTTATTGTTTTCCAGAACACATTATAAATTAGTGTACATTTTATTGAAATCATAAAGTATTTACTTTAATTCATCTGAAGACAGTATTTTTTAAATCAATTATGGAACTCTTCCCTTACGAAAATGAATCATGTGATTTTAATATATATATATATATATATATATATATATATATATATATATATATATATATATATATATATATATATATAGATATATATATAGATAGATAGATAGATAGATAGATAGATAGATAGATAGATAGATAGATATATTAAAATCACATGATTCATTTTATATATATATATATATATATATATATAGAGAGAGAGAGAGAGAGAGAGAGAGAGAGAGAGAGAGAGATAGATATTAAAATCACATGATTCATTTTCGTAAGGGAAGAGTTCCATAATTGACTAAAAAAATACTGTCTTCATATAAATTATAGTAAATACTTTATGATTTCAATAAAATGTACACTAATTTATAATGTATATATATAAAAGCATGGTTATACACAGTATAAATAGTATTTGTGGTTATAAAAATCATATAATTTAATAGGCTATGCCCCCTTCAAAAAAAATAAATAATAAATAAAAATAAATAAATAAATAATATGGTTACTACGTTTTACTAGAACAAAATCATGGTTAATTTTTGTATTATCACACTTGTAACACAAAAAACATATATAATCTTCATTCCTGAATCCGATCCAGAACGACTTTTACAAGTTGGTTATGAGTTAAAAACAGAATGGTCCAATTAATTCTTGAGCTGGTTTTTATTTTAGTGCATCAGCACACTTACCGTTTGAACGTTTCGGCACGGTGTCTGTGATCTGATTCATTCAGAGGAATTATATAATCTTAATTAATGTTTATATTAGGTCACAAAAAAAAAAAACATATTAATTAAACGCATTTTAATAAATTCTGTTCACGTCGGTTCACATTAGGCCATAGTCATTGCCCTGTCACGTTGTCCTTTTTTTTTTCAGCTACAGAAAAAAATATCTATCACATATAATCCAACAACTACCTTTTATATAATTTATAGAATTACCTAGCAACATTATTTATTACAATAATTTGGAATTTGGAAAAATATTCTTACCTGACTGCACCTTCAGATTCAAATAATACCCGTCATCTGGAGAGCCACCGATCTCAACAGCACACCAGTAATATCCAGAGTCTGAGGTCTTCAGATTCTTCCACTGCACTGTAAAAATACTCTGGGCTGGATAATCAGTGAGGGAATATTCTCCTGGCTTATTTGTATATGCCAATATTTCACATGAAATCCAATATGTCCCCTTACACCAGTATTTACGGTTTTCTTTATGTTTTTTATCATATAGACAGGGAATATTTACAGGTGATCCAGATTTCACTCCGACATTCAGTGCATGTATTATAGCTTCATCTGTGAACAAGATTTAATGTAAATGAAAGCATCCATAATCTGCACATAAACGAAACGTAAGAATTAAAAGCTCAAATAAGTTCAACTTAAACAATTTTCAAAATGCAAGTTTAACATAACATCATGCAATAGTTTAATAACACTAAAAGGAGAATTGTATGCGTTTTAAGTGTTTTACCTGAGATGTGAAGCAAAATCCCAGAGAGAATCAGCGGGTAAATCATGTCTATAGCAGAGTGCATGTGCATGAGAGCAGCTGGTCACTTCTTGCAGTGTGTCTGTTTCCTCCTGATTCAGAGGAAGAACAGAAATATCGCCTTTAAACCACATAAGCACCAACAGGTGAGTAAAATTAGCCAGATGCAGCCATGTAATCTCACACTAGCAACAACAAATAACTTTTTTATGGGCTCTAATTTGATTTGTGAATATATGCAAGCAGTATTGACAGTAATGTAATTTCTGTCAAAATGTTTAAGATATAATATATTAAGGCTGAGCAGATGACTTTCTCCATTTACTGCGACTGATTGACCGACATTTTTTCAATATCAGCCACTAAATTGACACAACTATGAACACAATTGAAGTCAAGTCAAGTCAAGTCAAGTCACCTTTATTTATATAGCACTATCAACAAAATACATTCCGTCAAAGCAACTGAACAACATTCATTAAGAAAACAGTGTGTCAATAATGCAAAATGACAGTTAAAGGCAGTTCATCATTGAATTCAGTGATGTCATCTCTGTTCAGTTTAAATAGTGTCTGTGCATTTATTTCCAATAAAATTCAACGATATCGCTGTAAATGAAGTGACCCCAACTTAGCAAGCCAGAGGGGACAGCGGCAAGGAACCAGACGAAACCAGAAGTTCAGTTCCAGGCTGCAGCAAAGTCAGATTGTCCAGAAGAATCATCTGTTTCCTGTGGTCTTGTCCTGATGAGACAAGGTCTTTACAGGGGATCTGTATCTGGGGCACTTGTTGTCCTGGGCTCTGCTGTCTTTCAGGGCAGTAGAGGTCCTTTCTAGGTGCTGATCCACCATCTGGTCTGGATACGTACTGGATCCGGGTGACTCCAGTGACCCTCTGATCTGGATACAGACTGGATCTGGTGGCTACGGTGACCTCAGAATAAGAGAGAAACAGACAAATATTAGCGTAGATGCCATTCTTCTAATGATGAAGCAAGTACATCGGGTGTATGGGAAGTGATTCTGGTTTACCTAATTAATGCAGCCTAAAAATCCTTTAACGGATTGGATATTAAAAGCATATTAGTATGTTATGTGTAAGCCAGGTTAAAGACATGGGTCTTTAATCTAGATTTCAACTGCAAGAGTGTGTGTGCCTCCCGAACAATGTTAGGTAGGTTATTGCAGAGTTTAGGCGCCAAATAGGAAAAGGACCATTACAATAATCTAACCTTGAGGTCATAAATGCATGGATTAACATTTCTGCATTTGACATTGAGAGCATACGCCTTCATTTAGATATATTTTTGAGATGGAAAAATGCAGTTTTACAAATGCTAGAAATGTGGCTTTCTAAGGAAAGATTGCTATCAAATAGCACACCTAGGTTCCTAACTGATGACGAAGAACTGACAGAGCAACCATCAAGTCTTAGACAGTGTTCTAGGTTATTACATGCAGAGTTTTAAAGCCCTATAATTAACGTCTCTGTTTTTTCAGAATTTAGCAGTAAGAAATTACTCGTCATCCAGTTTTTTATATCGACTATGCATTCCATTAGTTTTTCAAATTGGTGTTTCACCGGGCCGCGAAAAAGTATCATCAGCATAACAGTGAAATATAGCACCATGTTTCCTGATGATATCTCCCAAAGGTAACATATAAAGCGTGAAGAGTAGCGGCCCTAGTACTGAGCCTTGAGGTACTCCATACTGCACTTGTGATCGATATGATACTTCTTCATTCACTACTACAAACTGATGGCGGTCATATAAGTAAGATTTAAACCATGCTAGTGCACTTCTATTAATGCCAACAAAGTGTTAAAGTCTATGCAAAAGAATGTTGTGGTCAATAGTGTCAAACGCAGCACTAAGATCCAAAAAAACTAGAGAGATACAACCACGATTAGATGATAAGAGCAGGTAATTTGTAACTCTAAGGAGAGCAGTCTCAGTACTTCTGTTTGGATTGATGTTCTATTACGACCCCGGATTGTTTTGTTCTGATTTGGATTACCCCAATAAATCTCACACAACACTTGGATCTTCCGTCTCCTGTGTTCCCGTACGTGACAGTACTATGATACGGTCTAAATCCTGATTGGAAATCCTCACAAATACTGTTTTTCTCTAATAAGGAATAAAATTGTAGAGAATAGTAGAGAATGAGTGGAACTGTTCCTCAGTGTATCAATAGTGCACTGTCTTATGCGATACTGTAGCTGACGGCTGAATGGTTACAATTTTATCTCTAATAGTATCGATTTTAGAAAAATAAAGTAGTTCATAAAGTCATTACTGCTATGATGTTGGGAAATGCCAACACTTGTTGAGGCTTTAGTTTTCGTTAATTAAGCCACTGTATTGAATAAATACCTGGGGTCATGTTTGTTTTCTTCTAAAAGAGAAGAAAAGAAATCGGATCTAGCAGTTTTTAATGCTTTTCTGTAGGATTGGTTACTTTCCCACCAAGCAAAATGAAATACCTCTAGTTTTCAGGCTGCTCTCTTTAGGGTGCGAGTATGCTCATTATACCATGGTGTCAGACTGGTTTCCTATAAGAGTAAAGGAGCAACTGTATTTAAAATGCTAGAAAAGAGAGACTCCATAGTTTCTGTTACATCATCAAGTTGTTCTGAGGTTTTGGATATGCTAAGGAATTCGGATACATCAGGAAGATAACTTAAAAAGCAGTATTTTGTGGTAGAAGTGATGGTTCTACCATACTTGTAACAAGAAGTAGAATTTACAATTTTGGCTATATGAAGTTTGCACAAAACTAAATAATGATCTACTCTTCTCATCAGGTTTCACTGGCTACCAGTAGCCGCTCGCATCAAATTCAAGGTACTGATGCTTGCCTACAAGACGACCACTGGCATGGCACCAACATACATAAACTCACTGGTTAAATCTTATGTGCCCTCCAGAAGTTTTTGCTCTGCAAGTGAACGGCGCCTTGTGGTGCCATCCCAAAGAAATTCAAAATCACTCTCACGGACCTTTTCCTGGACTGTGCCCAGCTGGTGGAATAACCTCCCAATCTCAATTCGTACAGCTGAGTCTTTACTCATTTTCAAGAAACATCTAAAGACTCATCTTTTTCGCCTGCACTTAACCAACTAACACTAGCACTTTTCCTTTTCTTGTCTTTTTTTTCTTTTATTTAAAAAAAAACAAATAAAAAACACCTGGCTATGCATTCTATACTAGACTAACTGAGACTTGTCATGGCACTTGTATACTGTTGTTGTTCTCTTGTTGACCTGACTGCTTCTATTGTTCTCATTTGTAAGTCGGATAAAAGCATCTGCTAAATGATCAAATGTAAATGTTAAATGTAATGTAAATGATCTGAGATATCATCACTTGGCTGCATAATTTCAACACTATCAACATCAATTCCTTGTGACAATTTAAGCAAACAAACTGTAATGTTTAAATGTTAGTTGTTGTTTTTTTATTGCTTGTTCAATAATTTTCACAATTTGTCCTGTTTTACATTTAATAATTCATTTATCTGTTTATATTATTGAGTTAAAACACTTCAAATAAAATGGGGTGGAGTTGAGGGAAAGGGTTCAAGGGGGTTGGAATAAATCATAAAAAAAGGAAAATTTTATTAACAAAATAAACAGCAAAACATTTGGAAACAAAAATGACATAAAAGAAAATAATATTAAAGTGTGAGAAAACAATGCAAAACGTATCTAATAAAAAAAGTCATTAAAATAACCCCTAATTATGTATTACATTTTTATCATAAATATTTTGAAAATAGAAACTTTTACCAGACATTTTTAATATCTGATCCATTTTTTTACTCTTATAAAGCTATGCTGTATGAACATGTTTGTGCAGCTACTAACAAGTGGACTACAGTATACATTTTTGTAAATGCAGATATGCTGGTATTTTCATAATAAAATGTCTTTTGTTTGATATCATATTCGCCACTATATATATATATATATATATATATGTGTGTGCTGAACTTCTGAGCAAAAAAGAAAATAATGTGAGAATTCAACCACAAAAACATAAGAACAAAAGCAGTGCTTAAACATTCAAGCAGAAACACTGACTTCTGCTCCACTAACAGTGCTGTTGACTGCTGATAAGCGTAGACCACAGAGAGCAACGGCAGCAGGCCGATACATACATATGAGCTCACCACAATGTCTGTGATACTTTTATACAGAATGAGCAGACCTTTTGTTGACGGCATGTAAAAGATGTGTATACTTATTAGAAAATAAGGCATAGGACAAGGATAGTAACCTGAGACACATACAACTGCAAAATACTTTTTTAATTATTTTTTTTTGATTTTCATTTTAGCCATGCTTGTTTGGTCAATGTACGTTTTGATCATTTCATTTCCGATTTAGAATTCAGTAACGAGAAATAGAAAAATGGTTGGTTCATTAGTTTTTCCGTTTAGTTTAACAAACGGAAAATTAGTTTTAGGCTCGATATCTCATTTTGTCATTTGGTGTTTACAAATCGGTTTAAGGCTTCAATATTTCATTCTCACTTGTTGGCGGCGCTGAAATGATGCTTTCATCTGTTTGGTCGAATCATGATGTTTGTGTCTGACTCGTTGCTGTATAAATGGTCAGACTTACCTTCCCAAAAAATCCTAGTGACTTTTGTTACCCGAGCAATGAAGGCCTTAACGCTTAATGTCCACTAGAGCGGATGACAGGATTTCTGTTTACATCAGTTTAAATGACAAATATATACATGAATTTCATGTGTACTGCCATGAATATGCCATATCTGTGTACAAGAATAAACTTCACACTTCAATCTGTAAAACTACTTAAAACTTCCCATTCTGGCTTTTTCAACCTACCTCCAAATTTATTTTAAGATATTGTTTATTCACCGTGGTTTATGCATTTAATGTTTGTCCATCTGGAACTTTTATGTTTCATGAGCTCTATATTTTAAGATGTACCAGGTGTTCATAAATCACATGCACTGAATGTAAAGAGCTAATTTCATGGGCTCTCAGTTGTTCTCCTGGAGGGCCTCTGTCCTGCAAAGTTAAGGTACCCCAAATAAACACAACCCCCCCACCACGCTATCATTGAAGAAGCTGTGTTCACCTCGTGCTGCAGGAGTGTGTTGGTGCAAGGAGGATGGAGATCTCAAGGCAGTGCCCTAAATTCAGATCTGAAGATTTAGTCATCACAGAAGTTGCAGGCCTATCCAAAGTTCCTGAAGAGTTTTGTGTAACAGAAGACTAAGTATAGAAACATTATTCAATTTAGTATGTATTAAAACTAATATTACTAATTTATTTCATAAATTTAACTATATACATTTTCACAATTATTTATTAATGTCACACATACACATACCTAGTGCCTTTTGACTTAAAAGACAAGACTGGTAGATGTTACAGACATATTATCATGGAACTGTTCAGTCTATTATTGATTTTTTTTTCACTTTTTGAACTATTTGCACTGTATTTATCAGTGGGACAATATTCATACAATACTATAACCTAGAAATAATTTAAAGGGGTCACTTGCAATTCGCAGCAGCACAAATTATGAGTCCAGCAACATCTGATTCAAATATTATGCTAATAAACAGCTACGAGCCATGTTTCCATTACTCGTTACTGAATTCTAAATGGGAAATGAAATGATCAAAATGTACGCGGACCTTGTTTGTATTAATGCAAACAACAGAGCACTGTACAAGTAAACTTAAAGAGATTTTTTACAGTAACCAAATTAAATGGCAATAATATAATACAAAAAACAAAGTTGTGATGCCATTCTGCTGCTGTTGATTGTTTCTCTTGGTCTTTGTTCTTGTGTTGTTCTCGCTGTTGCTGTCAGTGTGGAGCCACAGTGCTGTATATTATGCTGTTTATTGCTCCACCTGCTGGAGACTTCATCGCTTCACTCCCAGGATCATGATCAATAGTGCTGTAGTAGATTATGTCATTAACGGGATCCTGTTGAGAAAGGGATTGTATAATAAACAGGATATATAATTATGTATGAATTAATCCAATCAATGCTTGTCTGGTCATGCTGTATATGACAGATCTACAGGGGCCATTTCAGAAAGGAGGTTAAGTGAAAACTCTAACCCTGAAATGAGGGAAACAGGTTTTCTGTTTCAGAATGGGAGGTTTGTAAAACCCGACAAAGCTATGGAATTACATTTGGTTCAATAAAAATGAACGAAACTTTATAAAACTGAATGTGACTTTTTCAGAAACTATAAAAAAAATATGCCATTACAAAAGAAGAAAAAATGAACTCAGTCGCACAAATTTAACAGGCTCTTCGAATATGCTTCATTTTTTGTTAATGTTTTTCAAAGATTCGTTTTTGCTAATCGTGGATTCTGAATTCATTGTCTCAGATTTCGCTCACGATTCACAGTGTTTCGTTTGGTGTTTTGAAACAAACCTCTCGTGGGGGCGGGCTTAACAGTGATCTATTTTGATTGGATAGTGAGCTTTTGATGGACAGGTGCTCTCTGACCGGGAAGTACAGACGCCACTCAGTGGCGCGCATATTGAAAGCTCTCGCGGTGATTTGTACTATCAGAGGCCCGGCGTTTATTTGACTACCGGTTTTTCACTAGCTAGGACCACGCCACAAACCAGCTATGCAGCTGGGGAAGAGTAGAAAGAGGATGAAGGGGTCGAGGGAATGGGATGATGGTCAGGTTGATCAGGGCATCTTGAATTGATGGCTCAGGGAGACTCAGGGTGGGGGTACCGTCTCTAGCGTATATTTAGGCCAGACAATGAGGACCCCTTGATACAACCTGATAGAAATATAATGTGGGATAAGGTTGGCTGAATGGATGAGAAAGGGAGGGAAGGGTGGGTTCTCGAGAACGAGACTAGCAGAGCGGTATGAGGTGGCCCGGTATATATGGAGGTTTGGAAGTCAGGTGTTTGTTTGAGGCGTGGCCCTGCTCCCGAACTTTAGTTAACCTCACTTAACTCCATTTATTTGAGGAATTACGGTACTTCAGTAACACAAGCTTACTTCAAGCTGCCTTGAAGGACAAGAGCACACCTTTACATACTGAGACGATCACATGTCACATTAGAATTTATTTTCTAATTTATTACAGCTGTTCTGTAACCGAAAACTCAAGAGTTTCCCATCTCAGGGTAAGTCAACTCAGAGTTCAAGTTTAAACTCAAATTTGGTTGAACCTCCGTGGTGAAACGGGCCCCAGGTTTAGAGTAGATCTGCATTTCACACAAAACAATACTGAAAATCAACATGTGACTCATCTAATAAACTAAAGGTTCACAAACCCAGTGCATGTCAATTTGTGGCTGTTTTCCTCTTCACTATACATGATTTCACATGAAAGAAATATATAAAAATGGATATGCAAATGTAAAACACTGCTGCAGAAAAATAAATGTACCATACAGTGTCAGACAGTGACTTCTTGATCCAGGTATGTAATTGATCACAGACACAAATAAGAAACACACCATGGCAGGCGTCAGTTTCAAAAAAGGAATAACCATCTAACTGATATCTGTGTACTACAGTTGGTAGTCAGTGCCAACAAAAAATAAAATAAAAATGATATGTTAAATAAACATCCAAATATTTTGACCAGTGTGGCTTACACAATGAGAAGTAAACTTAAGTTGGCACTTACCAGTTTACTGGCACAATAACTGTTTTGAAGCATGAATCAAATGTGAGTTACATCTACATTTTGTGGACATAAAACAGTCCCATAAAACAGTTCAGAAAATTGCACTTACAGAATAGAATATCAATTCTGAATTAATGTTGAAGTAATGTTGAATTTAAAGAATGTTAAAGATGTCAAAGATGGTTTAAAAAAATAAGCCAAACTGAACATTGATTTTGTCAAACAAACATTATCATAAGTAGTTTCTCATAAAGTAAATGACTTACTGGGTCAGTGGTTGTGCTGCTTTTTCTCTCTCTGGTTTGGTGTTCATCCTGCTCTTCATTTAAAAAAAAAAAATAGAGAAGCAACAACATTACATTAACAAAATGTACATATATATATATATATATATATATATATATATATATATAAAGAGAGAGAGAGAGAGAGAGAGAGAAAGAGAGATTGAGCTTTTGAAATATGTTTAAAAATGGAATTGAATGAAATTAATAAAAAAAAGAAATAAATTGGAGGTCAAACTGACTGGGTCTCCGTCTCAGTCTCCAGATGAAAACACTGATCAGAATCAGTAAGAGCAGAAGCGCAGCTGAAACTCGAAGCCACACAGTCAGGAGGTCATTATCTCTGTGAAAATAAAAGAGAAACATTTTAAAATCTTTTCAAAAGTTTTTTTTAATTATGTGGAACTAATTAAACTGCATAACTGGCACCAGAAAATAAGAAATATCTTTAATATATTAGCCTAATAGTCGTAGAATTAGTTTAAGCTTTATTTATTTTAAACAATACAGATGTAGTACTTTGTGGTTTGTCAATGACTTAATTTTTATTATTAATATTCTTGTGATGTCATGTTCGCCTGTTGCACTTCTGACGCCCGTTTCAGAAAGGAGGTTAAGTGAAAACTCTGATTATGTTAACCCTGAAATGAGGGAAACTCTAGGTTTTCTGTTTAAGAATGGGAGGTTTGTCAAACCCGAGAAAGCAAGGTAAATCAAGCTCATTTCTGAAAGAGAGCTAACTCATACTCAGAGTCATACTCATACTTTCACTATACGAAAGTTTCTTTCGGTCTCCTCCCCCTTTTTAAAAACTTCAGTGATGCACACTAGAAAAATGCTCTTCTTACTAAGTGTTTTTTTCCCAAGTACAAACATAAAAACTAAAATAAAAAAATAATAAAGATATAATTTTATATATAAGAAAATCATATAAGATACTTAGTCTTGTTTCCTGGGGGATCTAATTTTACTTTAACTAAAATTATATGTCATTGTGGTAATAAAATTATCTTAATGCAAATGGAAAACAAGATTATTCTGAGTGTCTATTACTAAGAGAAAATCTACTGTAAAATCTACACATTAGAATTTATTTTCAATAAAAATTTCAACAAAATGTTCTAAAAGTGGAAGTAAAGTGCCTAATTATTGTTTAATAATGCTACAACTATTTATAATTGTAATAAATATAATAATTTACAATCTGTTATTATTGCATCCTGTTAATGTATAACAATACTGAGGTGCAAATGTATCTGCATAAAGTATAACTAGCATCTAATTATTTACACTGGTTATTTACATGGTAAATAGAATATATCAAAATTTTCACTGTACATTTTTTCTGTAAATAGCATCTAGAGCTACTTGCACTTAGCCTACTGTAAATAAGATCTATCGCTAAGAAAGTATGTTAATTCTACTTAGTGTAAATAGCCGCTGCCGTATTTTTCTTACTCTATTGGCAGATCATTTGTAAAATAAGAAAAATGCATTTATGCAATATTATTATTAATATTGTTCTTTTATATATATTTTTTGCCCATGAGATACCATAAAAATGATTAGCTACTAGTTCATTATTCTGCCAGTTTTCACCTGTGATATTATAACACTGATATGAATTACATTTGTATTGATCTGAAGTATATGCGGACGGCTTTTTGGCGGGAGCTGTTGCCATGGTGAATCATAATATCGGCACTCTATTAAGAATGGCTTTTTATAGTTGTGGTGCACGCGCTTAACTCAGAGTCAGTCAATTTAGAGTTGATTAAACCAACTAATTTCAGCTGTTCTGTAACCGAAAACTCAAGAGTTTCCCATCTCAGGGTAAGTCAACTCAAGTTCAAGTTTAAACTCAGAGTTGGTTGAACATCCTTATTGAAATGGGCCCCTGCAAAGTTTAGAACAAAAAAAAAAAAAAAAAACACAGAAAAGACAAATCATGATTGCAATGAAGAAAAGATTGTTAGATTAAAAGGGAAAAGAAAATGAAGAAATAGTGCATGACAACCAAATGCAGACAATTATAGATCCATTCCACAAAGATGATTCTGAGAAACGTTATTGAGAAATGTTTGAATACTGACGTGTCTTTCTCTTTCTCTGGTTCTGCCTCCGTTACAGTAAGCTGAACAGGATTAATTACACCTCCAGCAGAGCAGCAGTACCAGCCAGAATCAGTCCGTCTCAATCCAGTCATCAGCACAGTGAAGGATCTTCTCCCATCATCATCTCTGATCTGCACTGATGAATTCTGGGATGTGTCAGTCCTCCCCACTGTGTAACATCTCTGATCTTTATATCTGCACCAACGTTTGACTTTATTCTGATCTCCAGAACTGTAGAGACACTGAACACTGATATCACCACCTTCATGTCCAGAGACACTGCTGTTCACCACAGACACATTAGGAGCTGAACACACACACACACACACACACACAGCGGTCATTTGAGATGATAAAACACATATTTAACTTCAGAATGTTATTAAATTAATACAAAATCTCTTACCAGATTGAACCTTGATATAAACCTCATATGTGCTGCTCATTATTCCTTCAATGTCCACAATACAACGATAATCTCCAGTGTCTTCATCCTGCAGGTTTCTCATAGTCACAGTAAAGAGACTCTGATCAGGATGATCAATTACTGACAGATTCTGCTCTGTTGTGTTTGTGTATGTTTGACCAATATCTGAGGACCAGCATTTCTTCTGCTGTGTGTATTTCTTGTCATAATGACATGGGATGGTGACAGATCCTCCAGTCTGAACATTTAATATATGGTTTGTCCAAGCATCGTAGCATTCAACACCTAAACAAACAACATGCAAATCATTATTATATCATAAATTTATAATAAATAACATCTAAATTAGTTTGGTCTTCTCAGAAAATACAATGCAAGCAACACAAACAGTTGAGCATAAATTGTGCCATTACAAGATGATAAACATGATCTATTAAAAACAAATCTCAAAACATTTAATACTCACCTATAATAAGCCAAAAACCTAATGAAATGTAGAGTATTTTTGTCTTTGGTTGTGCGGCCATTGTGTAAGTTTCTCTTCCTGTATCTGAGCTGTTCTAACTTTGGTTGTCGTAACTACTGCACTTCCTTTTTCATTCAAAATATGCTGAGCTAGGTGCACGAGGACTGGAATTGAGAACCGCTGGTTTAGAGCTAAAAAAAAATGGCTTGTTTGTAATGGGTTCTATTGTTTTTGTCTTGTTGTGCAGTGTTTTGACTGGGACACGCATCACAGTATGGTGAGGTCCACAACATTTCCGTTATGCGCTTCAGAAATTCGGCCAATCAAAAAGCACTGGATGGCTGGCCAATCAGAGCACACTTCACTTTTCGGACTAAAAAACGATGCATTTCAGAAGATGGGCACAGTGGAGAAACAATAATGTACAGTGTGTGGAAAATAATCTTTTTTTTAAACCTCAACCTAATAAAACACATTTTATTACACCAAATACACAAAATAATGTTATTTTTCGCATTCTGTATCGGTTATACAAAAAGTTGATTTTAAGATGAATTCAAACTAATATCTGTTCAGTCAGGACCAGGAGATAGTGTTTATTCACACTATTACATCACAGAGTAAAACATTCCACAGCCTGTTGTTTTGGCAGACTGGATTCAATATAAGCTGTTTTTAGACTAACAAGACATTTCTGAGTTTTGAAACTTACAGGATGCTTTTATAGTAGCTACAATTGACCTCTTATATGTTAAAAGATTGAGGGAAGTTTGGTTTCTCAGTTTATTACCCATTTAACTACTACTAATTATTTTTACAAGTGTAATTAAAATGACTACAAATGTATGAAACTTTGAGACTGGATAAAAACCATATACACTGGTTTATGAGTTCACTGGGCCAGTCACAATACACACACTGGTGGTCTTAAGAGTATGTGCACTGTTGGAAACTCAGAAGTGAAGACCAGGAGACTTTTGGGTATCTTCATCAGGCTTCTTTATTAAATCATGCAAATGAAATATTCAATTATAGCAACCTGACCCATTTTACCAGTCCTGATCTAATCAGCATAACCACTTAAAGACAGCGGCAAAGAGCCATTACACAAAAAAAGGTTAGTCTCAGTAATCTGACTCATCTGACTTACAATAAGACAACAGGAGCTGACCGGAACATGTTGGCTTCAAATTTTAACAAAACCGTTCATCTGATGTCATCCTCTTTATAACAATTATTATATTATGGGATATGATAAACATTAAATATAATGTATTTCACCTAGTTTTTCAGATGATTGTATGTCAGGATATAAATTCTTAAATTTTTAACCTGACAGCACAAAACAGGAGGTGCCCAAGACTGTCCCAGGTCTGAAAAATGGCCAAGGTCTATGCCCTTAACACACAAAAGGTATGTGAATCTCATCATGCATCACGTTCAGGAACTCATGTGCCCTGAAATCTTCAAAATGTGAAGAAATAATAACTCTGTAAGTTAAACAAATCTTAAGATATTACACATAATTGGGTAGTAAAACAAAGTTTTGCACATTTAGTTTTGTTGCAAGATGGGTGTTTATTTTACTTAATTATAAGATCCACAATTACTTAATTGCATAATCTTGTTACATAGGGACTATACGTTTTTTAAGCTTGCAGCTTAGGCTCATACATGAAATGCATTTAGTTGTATACACAAAAATGTATGTATTGGTGTTTCATCCAGATGGATCCAGCGTTTTGGGAGAGTGAAACCAGTATTATTTGAAACTGGGTGGATAAGTCTGTAAAAGAAATCATATTGCTGAATCTGTACAGTCATCTGAATATGTTTGTTCTGTCATTAACATTGGCAAAAAAACTAATGTTGATCTTTTCTCTTTTCAGGTACTGATTGCAAAACTGGATCAGCTGACAGATTGTTAACAGTTCAGACCACTCGTTATTCCATGCTATTACAACAGAAAATACACAGAACATAAGAATAAATGGTTTTTTGATCATCCAGATCAGAGTTTCTTTACTGTTACTCTGAGTAACCTACAGCATGAAGACACTGGAGCATATTGATGTGCTGTGGAGATTGGAGGAATACATCTGGATGTGACAGAGAAGCTTCAATCAGTTCAACAGTTCAGTGTGTGTGTTTGTGTGTGTGTGTGTGTGTGTGTGTGTGTGTGTGTCTGTGTTCAGCTCCTGATGTGTCTGTGGTGAACAGCAGTGTCTCTGAACATGAAGGTGGTGATATCAGTGTTCAGTGTCTCTACAGTTCTGGATATCAGAATGAAGTCAAACGGTGGTGCAGATATAAAGATCAGAGATGTTACACAGTGGGGAGGACTTACACATCCCAGAATCCATCAGTGCAGATCAGAGATGATGATGAGAGAAGATCCTTCACTGTGCTGATGACTGGACTGAGACGGACTGATTCTGGATGGTACTGCTGCTCTGTAGGAAAACAGGAATGTCACAAACTAATGTTAAAACTCATTCACTTATTTATTTATTTTGCATGTGGCGTAGTCATTGCTTATTTTTTCTTTAGTTTTCCAAAAGCAAGTAATATAGACTGAATACATCAAATCATGCAATTCTGCTTCATTCCTACATTTCCCCCTGACATTTCTGACAGCAGCTTTGAGCTCTGAGAACGATATAATATTTACAGTTTCATTATTCACGTTCATTAAAAGATGAGCAACATATTTAACAAAATCTTTTTTTCACAATGTGTCCTAAATCATAATTTCATTTGTACTGTAATGTAATTGTCAGAGTTCATCTTCTGTATCTCCAGAGCAGTCAGTATCTGTGGAGGACAAAGTGACTCACAGCCCTGTGCACAAACTGAGAAGTTACAGTGTTGGTTATATTCAATAACAACAGGATGTTTTACACACACACAAACACACACTGAATATGTGAGAGCATCTCACTGTTATAATAATATATTATAATAATATCTTAATCACAGGTAAAAGCCACTAAACATGAGAGCAAAATATGAACACAATGGCACTAAAGTTTAAAGTAATTACATTTACATTTATTCATTTTAGCAGATGCTTTAATCCAGAGTGACTTACAAATGAGGACAGGATAATTGATAATATAATTTCATTTATTTTCTTTAATTCTTTATTTTTTTAATTTTGGGCATACTTTTCATGCCAATTATTAATCCTGAGAATGCAAAATACAAATTACAATAAAATTATTTATTTGTACATTGTAATTGACTGTTCCTATGGTGACTTAGTGCTGCAAAAGAGAAGTTTTACTCTGAAAGTTAAAGCAATTTACTGTTCAAATGTTCTTTAGTAATACTAAATGTGGCACTGTGTAAATTGTTGTTGGGAAAAAGCATGATGCAGTTAAGTCAATAATATATAAAGTTGTAATGTGCATTATTTGAGTGTGGCAATAAAATATCAAAACTGTTCTCAAAAATAAAATGTGCTATAATTGGCTTTTGTGTATTAATTATTTGTTTGTTTGTATATTTAATTACACATACAACAATTATATTTGGTCCTCTAATTGGCTGAGGTTCCTCCATCCATAACTTTTTCTAATAGATGCGTTATCGGTGTGCTGCACAGACTGATTGATGTAGCTCAGCTTGCCAGACAACTTCGGTCCTGGAGTGTCGATGTCCTGCAGAGTTTAACTCCAGTCTTCTCTGTGTGTTAGATGCCTCCCTCCGTTGCGAGCCCTATCAAGCAATTTACTGATTAATCTATCTCTTCTTCTCCTCCTGCAGCTCTTTGTCCCGCATCACTCACCACAGAGCAAGCTCTTGATAAAACTTCTGTGAAAACGTGGGAAAAGCTGACGAGGAAGAAGTTGTGATGAAGTGATCTTTATATAGGTGGAGCAAAATACTTCATCGCTCTGTCTATAGCACATTGGATGTTTACACTGTCAATAAATGAGAGCACAGACTCCAACACATAGAAGGACACATTAATATTAATACAGTTTGATTAATGAGATATATTAATATTTGAGCAAAATATTTTTACAATCTACAGTACATCAAGTGATTGTTTTTCAACACTCATATATTTGCATCTTTGTGCTTAATCATTAATATATTTTCTCTTTCAATTAAATTCAATTCTAGTTTATTTGTATAGCGCTTTTTACGATACACATCATTGCAAAGCAACAGAAAATTAAGTTTCTACAATATTTAGTAGCTTATCAGTGGTGACTGTCAGATTATGTGCATATGACAGGAATTATCAGAAAAATTAATACAAGACAGTCAACCAGATGATGAACACTATTAACAGCAGTTATTATATTATGCAATCACACTTGTAGCAATATTTGTCAGTTCTGTATGTTATTTCAGGGTTAGCATCATCTCTTCTCAGGTGTTCTGGATCCAGACTGGAGCTTGTGTAAATCCCGTGGCAAAACAGAGAAACAAATAAGAGACATCATTAGCATAGCTGTTCTTCCAAAAAAGTAAAATTAATTAGTTTAACCCAAGCTTAAGAATAAGAATGCACATTTGATCAGATGCAACTATACTCACAATTTAAGATACATTATTCGAATGCTTGGCGAAAGAGATGCGTTTTAATCTAGATTTAAACAGAGAGAGTGTGTCTGAACCCCGAACATTATCAGGAAGGCTATTCCAGAGTTTGGGAGCCAAATGTGAAAAAGCTCTACCTCCTTTAGTGGACTTTGCTATCCTAGGAACTACCAAAAGTCCAGTGTTTTGTGACCTTAGGGTGCGTGATGGGTTGTAACGTGGTAGAAGGCTAGTTAGGTACGCAGGAGCTAAACCATTTAGGGCCTTATAGGTAAGTAATGATCATTTGTAACTGATATGGAACTTAATAGGTAGCCAGTGCAGAGACTGTACAATTGGGGTAATATGATCATATTTTCTTGACCTTGTAAGGACTCTAGCTGCTGCATTTTGGACTACCTGTTTCAGATGGCACATGATGGAGAATTTCAGTCTGTCTACAGAGAGGTTGTGTGTCTACAGAGAAGTAACAGAAGTTCTTGCAAAACTGGATTTGCATTTGCTACTGTGGCTAATCTTATGTAAACTGACTTTGTCTTGTGGCATGAAGTCTATCCATCCTCTATCTTTCCATCTGTCTGTCTGTCTATCGGTTTCCTGTATATTTAATATATTGTTTTTTTTTTTAATCCAGATCTCAATTAAAACTCTCTCTGTGTAAGGATTAGCAGCAGTCCAAATGCATAAATGGTCAGTATTTTAAACATTTTCTTTTGTGGTCACTTTTTGTGGCCTTTTTTAGACACCAACATCTTTCATTTTGGGTACTAGATTTGTAATGTAGTTATGTAGCAAAGACCTCCTAAAAATGTGAACTACTTATCTATTCCCATTCCTGAGATTATATAGCTAAATGTGAATTTGTTTTGTTTTAAATTATAAATAATATAATTCTTTGTAATTGAAGAAAATATTTTGTGGCTTTGAAAATCCAACATGATGTGACAACATCTTGATGGTGTGCTATTATAATTTATCTTTCAGATGGCATTTCTGTCTATCACAGAACTAGAGGAACATCCAGTTATTAGAAAAGTGTTGATAATAAGCCTTATATTTTGTATTTGCTTGATACTTAGTCAATTTTGTAATCGATTGCCTACTTTTGTGAATCATTTGTTTCAAACCAGGCATTCAGAGCATGTTTAAAACTGCCAGTAAATGAAGATTCATTACATCATATTGTTTCATAATTCCAGTGTTTCTCAGTAGACACGTCAACACACCCACACTTGTGGTGTTTACCAGTTGTCTAGGCTACATATTTCCTGTATTAGGCCCAAATGTTAAGACTTCAAGTATGTGCAATTTTTTTAATAACTGGATGGAAAACATTGTTATAACAATGTAAGGGATTTATTTTGATTTCCAATACATTGCAGTTTAATTAGCAGAATGCTTGTCATACAGCAGTATATGTCTGCCACTTATATGAGTGAAATTAATTATAAACAAACACAGAACACCTGCCTGTTATGAGCTAATATTAATACACAATGAACAACTTAAAACAGTCCACTCCTTTTGTTAAAATGTTGCAACGTTTCTTAAGGCATCTTAATCATTTCAGTCTAAGTTTTTTATCTCAAAAAAGCTTGTTGCTCAATGACATGTGGCAATGATCTTAAGTCATAGGTTTCTATGTTTCCTGTATATGTATTCCTGTAATATTATTTCCTGTATACATTCTGGTTGTTTTTGTTAAAACAGCCTTCCTGCTTGCTTGATTATAAAAGTTGCATACAACTCCATCTCCATACCCTGGAGATTAGGTTGAATTTGTTACTGTTGCATTTTCATTTACACTGCTATCCGCTGCTTTCCAGCCAAATGACAGCTGTCCCCAGCACAGGATTGTGGCACTGCTAACCACTGCTACCAAAATCAGTTTAAACTCATATATGTGTCCATGTGTTGTGAAGACAACAATTAACAACGAGTTGTTGCAGTGGTTAAAGTTTTATTCAAAGTGCGAAGTAAATGTCAGAAGTGTAACTAAGGGGAATTACCGGAATCAGGGATGGACTGAAATAAAAAAGTGGACCTAAAGTCTTTCCAGAGGATTTGACTGCTCAGTGCGACTTAGGGCCCTATCTTGCACCCAGCGCAATTGACTTTGTACACCGACGCATGTGTCATTCCTATTTTGCACCCGCGCAAAGCGCGCTTTTCCCTCCACAGAAGCACGTCGCTAAACTAGTGAATGAACTTGCGCTCCCTGGGCGGTTCAGCGCAAAAAAGGAGGCGTGTTCCGGCGCAAACAATCCCTGGTGCTATTTTGCTGTTACATTAAACAATTGCGCCACTGACCAGAAAAAACCTAGTCTAAAGTCAGTGGCGCGTTGCGCGTTGTTCATTCTGCTATTTTAAGGGCGCATGCTTGACCATAATGTATAGCGTGCACAACGCGCATACACTTTGCTCATGTAATCTACACAGATGCAACAGTTATTTTTGCAAATCATAAATTGTTACACTAAAAAATATTAACACGTGAGATGACGGAAATCATTGTGGTGTGCCACCAAGATGTGAAAAAATAGGCATAAATCTAGCTTACAAATTATTCAGGCTAATTGTAGTAATTAAGGATCAGACCTGTTGGCCAAATAGTGGCAAGACATATGTGTATATAAGGACATCTGACAAATTGTGGCTATTTCCTCCCACGCCTGTTTAACCGACGCTATTTTGGGTGGGTTTCTCCCATCCCCATACAACACAACTTCTCTGTCTTTCACTGCTCTTACAAGAACATCAGTCTCCTCGGCTGTGAACCGCTCCTGGCGTGCGCCTGGTAAATACGCCATAATAATAGCAATCCATAATGGAACTTGCGCACCTGCTTTTAAAGGGAATGTTGGATGACGCTCTGATTGGTTTATTTCACGTTACGCCCAAACCACACCTATGAATAATGAAGCTACTTCAGACCAACCCATTTTAGATCCCGCCGGGAAAATAGCAACAGCGCCGAGACCCGCCCACAAACTTACTTGCGCTTCGCGCTTTGACACTTGCGTTTCAGATCGTTAAAATAGGGCCCAAAATGTCAATGACCGTTCATACCTGATATAATCAATGCATAATTAAATAGAGAGATATAGATAGAATATCCTGTAACACGATGGTGCCATACTTTTGTAAGACTTTGCCGTTTTAGAAGACACTGAAATCATCATGAGATAATTGAGGGTAATTGTTACTTTAGTTATGCGTGACATTGAGGAGAGCAGTGGATATTCTGAGAAGCATTTTACGCAACAGGACAGAAGAAGACCACTGTTTCCATTATTTGTAGGCCTAAATAAAAATAGATTTGTGTATGAAATTGTTGTGTCTAGTGACTCTGGTACAAATCTGACATTTGTACGGTAACGATTGATTTGTACTGCACGTAGTGGTTGTGATTGATTAATATTTAATTAATAATTACAATTACTCTGTCCTAACAATTAAGAAATGCTTATTTACTACAAAGGCTATTCTAATAATCTTTAGCTTTTCCTGTTCTACAGCTTTATTGCAACACTTTTTGACTTTGACTTTTGACTTTTCACCAACACACACATATATACATATGAATGACCATATGAATGTATTTAAAGCACCTTTCTGTGCAGAAGTCAGTAGTTCTTCATTATGCTGAACAAAGGTACAACAAAACCAGACGATGAACATTATTAATATTATTAATTAATGATTATTATATGATGCAGTCACACTTGTAGCAATATTTGTTAGTTCTGTTTGTTGATTGAGGGTTAGCATCATCTGAGGTAACAGCTCTTTCAGTAATTTAGTGGGTACATGATCTAATAAACATGTTGTTGGTTTAGATACAGTCATAAGTTTATTTAGTTCTTCCTGTCCTATGGTTGTAAAGCACTGCAGTTTATCTTTGGGTATGATGGATGAAACTGAAGTGTTAGATGATCTACATTCGCTATTGTATTTCTAATGTTATCTATTTTATCAGTGAAGAAATTCATAAAGTCATTACTATTTAACGTTGGTGGCATATTTGAATCAGGTGTCGTCTGGTAATTAGTTAACTTAGCCACTGTGCTAAATAAAAACCTTGGATTGTTTTGGTTATTTTCTATGAGTTTGTGTATATGCTCTGCCCTAGCAGTTTTTAGAGCCTGTCTATAGCTGGACATACTGTTTTTCCATGCAATTCTAAATACTTCCAAGTTAGTTTTTCTCCATTTGCGTTCAGGACTACGAGTTACTTTCTTGAGAGAGTGAGTATTACTGTTATACCACAGCACAGTACGTTTTTCTCTAACCTTTTTCAATTTGATAGGGGCTTCTAATGAATTAGAAAAAATAGTGCCCATGTTTTTCAGTCATTTGTCAGTCAGTTTGTATTTTTGGGTACAAATAGCAGTTGAGATAGATCAGGCAGGTTATTTGCGAATCTTTCTTTGGTGGCTGGAACAATAGTTCTGCCCAGACGGTAACGCTGAGACATATAGTTAATATCAGTTATACACAGCATGCACGATACAAGGAAATGGTCTGTAATATCATCACTTTGAGATACAATATCTATAGCAGTAAGACCGATTCCATGAGATATAATTAAATCTAGTGCATGATTAAAAAGATGAGTGGGCCCGGTGACTCCAAAAGAGTTTATTAGGTCAGTAAACGCAAGTCCTAATACATCATTTGTATTATCAACATGAATATTAAAATCTCCCATGATTAGCGCCTTATCAACTGTAACTAGAAGGTCTGAGAGGAAATCTGCAAATTCTTTTAGGAATTCTGTATATACACAGTATACACAGTAGACAGAGTAAGAGATACATTAGATTTCTTTTGCATGTCTGACAGCGTAACATTAAGCAGAAGTATTTCAAAAGAGTTAAACCTGTATCCTGTTTTCTGGGTAACATTGAGAATATCACTATATATTGTTGCAAAACCTCTGCAACGACCAGTCTGACGGGGCTCATGCTTATAACTGTCACTTACGAGTGCAAAAAGCATCCAGAGATACACAAACAGAAGAGACTCTGCACTATACGTGGATCATAAGTAATAGTTTTCAAGTTCACTTTTACGTGTTGTTTGCATAAATGTGTGTCGGCAGTGTTTGTACACAGCCACCCTATAATTATTAAATCCACTCGCTCCTTTATCTTCATGCTAGAGCATTTAAAAGCAGCAGAAAAGTAAAAAAAAAAAAAAAAAAAAAAAAGTCTTATTATTAGAGCTACGCAGAGATTATTCATTCAAGAATACTGATTGATTGAACTCTTATTTTTTAAAATTTGGGGTCATATTTTCAGCATAGACAGAAGTATAAGTACTGTATATGACGCTGCTGTCACTTCATATTACAAGGTTGCCAACTCTTACGCATTTGGTGTGAGACACACACATGCATGCTCCTCTCACCTTCTCACACTGCTGTAAATCTCATGCAAACCACAACCCTGCTTGCGATATGAAATCTTTGTACATTTTAATACTAAGTTCTTACAATAAATACGGTTTTGGTGCACTTAATGTGTTGTAAATCGTAAATTGTAGCTCTTCAGTTAAAGCCAGAGCCATGGAAAAACAGAGTTGCGACAAACGTTGATCTCGGTCATGCGGTCACGTGATCTATAGAGCCCTCCAAACAAACCAGCGTTAACCGCACATTTGAATGTGTTTGTAGGATATACGACAGCTTCATTATACAGGTATTATTTGCAGCAATATTAGTAAACATTACAGCATATTATGGTTTGATTATTACGTCGATGACACTTACAGTATCATTTTATTCTATTATTAGGGTGATGGAGGCAACATTAATATGGTTTTCTTAACCCTAAGGTATTGCTTACATGATACGTGACCATACAGCTTAACTATTTTTTCAGTTAAATAAGTGTTGTATATTTTAGTTTAATAATATTTATTTTATATTTTGAGAATATCTTTTGGTACTAAATACTATTTGTGCAATAATTATAGTCCATTAATGACTTAAATATATATTTTTTTCGAATATGTCTATTTCTTCAATTACAACTAGTGTAGCATTTGAGGTTAAAATAGAGAAATGGTTTTAAATTACAGTGCAAAAAGGCAAAATAGAGTAATTTTGTGGTAAGAAAATAAATAAATAAATATTTTTCATTTGTAATGCCATGGTTCACCTATTTAGTAGGCTGTATGGCTTTTTACTCATTACATTTAGAATATTGCAAGTCAAGCTGAACTTAAAAGTTGGCAATCCTGCTTCAAATACATATCTAATTTAAACATGTAATTTGTTTCAACTTGCAGAACTTATGCATGTAAACTGTACTTAATCAGTGTATATTCCCTTTAGTCAAATATGAGATTTACATCCAAAATATTCAAAAGTATGTAATCTTACTTTTTACTCCATTAAGTAAAAAGTATATATGTATCTGAGGTCTGGGTGATTGAAAAACTACTGATATAAAAGATGAGGGCTAAATAATAATAATAATAATAATAATAATAATAACTTTAAAATTCTAAATGAAAAGTTTTCTAAAATTGTGTAGCTTTATTTGGTATATTGCTCATTTGTATGATGTTTGGATAAAAGAAAACCTATTTAAATACATTTAACAAAGCATTTAGAAATGTAGACATCTAATGCATGCACATATATACACTCAGAGGAGCAGAACATAAATCTTTTTATCAATGATTTTCTAATCATCTGATCTTTCAGTTTGATGTGGAGAAAAGTTCTGTGACAGACAGAAACGCCATCTGAAAAATAAAATACAATAGCACACAATCAATAGGCAAATCTTAGAACTGTATTATCTATAGTTTGCACACCTTCTATTCCAGAAAATATTTGTGTTCATATATTTTATTAAAAAAGCCCTTTTTGGGGTTTGTGGGATGTGCATGCTTTTTTTAAAAATTGCATTCATATATTTTGTCATTTTGCACAAAGACTAGCATAATATATTATGGAATTTTAAAGACAACCGAAGTTTAGATGTTGCTAAAGAATAAATCACACTTATGGGAATTTGTTAATACTAACTTGTACTTCTCAGCACCGATGTCTGTGTTCACACCTTCTGTCAAAATAAAAATAGATTTTTTTCTAACAGCAAAAATTTTATAGTATTGATTATTGATTGACGTTTTGGTATTTGAAAACGATATTAAATAAGTTATACCTTCTTCTATTACTGTGATGTGAACAGGACTCATTACGCCTCCAGCAAAGCAGCAGTACCAGCCAGAATCAGTCCGTCTCAGTCCAGTCATCAGCACAGTGAAGGATCTTCCCCCATCATCATCTCTGATCTGCACTGATGAATTCTGGGATGTGTAAGTCCTCCCCACTGTGTAACAGCTCTGATCTTTATATCTGCACCACTGTTTGACTTTATTCTGATATCCAGAACTGTAGAGACACTGAACACTGATACCACCACCTTCATGTCCAGAGACACTGCTGTTCACCACAGATACACCAGGAGCTGAACACACACACACACACAGCAGTCATTTGAGATGATAAAACACATATTTAACGTCAGAATGTTATTAAAATGAATACAAAATCTCTTACCAGATTGAACCTGGATATAAACCTCATATGTGCTGATCATTATTTCTTCAGTGTCAACAACACAATGATAATCTCCAGTGTCTTCATCCTGCAGGTTTCTCATAGTCACAGTAAAGAGACTCTGATCAGGATGATCAATTACTGACAGATTCTGCTCTGTTGTGTTTGTGTATGTGTATGTTTTATCAATCTCTGAGAACCAGGATTTCTTCTGCTGTGTGTATTTCTTTTCATAATAACATGGGATGGTGACAGATCCTCCAGTCTGAACAGTTAATACATGGTTTGTCCAAGTATCGTAGCTTTCAACACCTAAAAAAACAACACACAAACCATTGTTATGTTCATGATTAATATTAAATCACTTCTTAAGTTCTTAATTAGTTCTGTCTTTACATAAAACAGATTTACATATACATACATATTCTCTCACCTAAACTGAGCCAAAATCCGACTGAAATGTAGAATATGTTTGCCTTCATGTAGGAGGCCATATCTTTTCTCTTTACTGATGTTTCCTGTTTGAGGTTTTCCCTATGATACAGAAGTATAACTGGTCAACCTCCGTCTTCTGTCATATCAGGGGCTTTTGCACTGGGTATTTATAGGAACTAGACACAAGGGCGTTCAAAAACTACATTTTCATAGAGTTATATTTAAACTCTTTTACACAGCTTTTTAAAAATGGTAGTTGGCCAATAAATGTAAATTTACGTCATTGATACTCCAGTTCGAAAGCCCCTGTTATGATGAAAGAGAAGATGCTCTTCTTGCACCAACTGACCAAGGGTTGTCTGTCTAGACATCACATATTGATAAAAAAAAATACAATTCTTCCCATGTTTGATGTGTGATCAGGATAAATTATCAAAAGTTACATTAATTAATATTCTGGTATCATTAACTAAGAATGACAAATACTGCTATCTAGATTACTGTCAATAGCCCTATTTGGACGGGACTAGTTTCACAGGGGGACGTTAAAGAAATTTCTGCTTCACAGACGTACTTTGAGATTTTAATCCCGTCTGAATCTGTCATGTCTGTCTTTTTCTCACATGACCTCTGTAAAAATTCCAGAGCAAATTACCTATGTTTTTCAAACTCTGCAGTACTCAGAGACATATTATCCCGTCCGAATGCGAATGTCTGTGATTGCCGAAAATATTTTTTCCAAAATGCTTTTTCTTGTGTTTTGCTCAATGTGAACTACCATCTCTCGCTATAACGCTGGTATTCAGGTTTCTACTTTTTGCTCATTAATAAGGGATGTACATGTGTTTGGTACACTGCGAAGAAATAAAAAAAAATTTAATCTACAAGACCCAAATCACGTAAACTGTTAAGATTAGCTACTAGTATCAGTTTCAAGTAAGATTATATTAATTTCTGGGCTTGGGCGCTGCGTTGCATTCTAATGGCCATGTTGATGGCCTCGTGAATATAAACAGACAGCAAGTCGAATGAGAAGAAGCGGAGTTGGGAGAAAAAAAAAAGATGTTAAAATCGCAAAAAGGTTGTGGGATTTACAGTGATACGATAAACAGGGATGTCAGGTATGTGGACAAAGTGAAACAGATGTTTTCAAAGCATCATTTTGCTTACTTGAAAGCAACCTAAGCGTGATGTTGGCTTTTTTAAGATAACAGCGTGGATGTTGTGAGAGCACGATTTCACGCCAATCTGTAAGCAAAGTCACGTTAGACCTGTCAGCTGTCAGCAGAAGGAACAGAAAGATGTTTCCCTTATTTTGGATGAATAACCCTTATTTTCAATATCACCAAACCTGTCCCTCACTTTACCTGTATGTAAAAGTGGTTTGCAAAACAGTATGACCACAATAAGGATTCAAGGATGAAAACAGAGAAATATAGAGAATCGCTATCTATATAATGAGAGTACTTAGAAGGAATATAGAATGTGAAACATAGAAATACATACATATATATATATATATATATATATATATATATATATATATATATATATATATATATATATATATATATCCATCAGGACTGCCTATGCATAGGGGATCTTGTGCAATGCCCCTGTGTATATGTATTGTATGTATGAATTGAGTCAATGCTGAAGCGGGTTACATTTATTTATATGCAGTAGGTGACAAACATGCGAATGTATTAACTCATGCCCCAAAAAACACAACAGTGCAGTAACGTGTGAGTCACGTTGAGTCACTACATGACAACAATAGCAGCAGTAGCATATGCAAATATAGATGAGGATACATGAGTATTATTAAAGTGTTCATATGATGCTGTTTAAAAGAACATTATTTTGTGTAATAAATGGTTTAGGCGGTTTAAGGTTAAAAAACAACAACAACACATTGTTTCTCCTCTATGCCCTGCCTTTCTGAAATGCGTCGATTTTTAAAAAGCTCATCATTCTAAAAAAGGTAGGTGTGCTCTGATTGGCCAGCTATCCAGTGCTTTGTGATTTGCTGAGTACCTTAAGCATGTGACGGAAATGTTACGCCCCTTATACTGTGCCGTGACCCAGACCAGCAGCACAAGACTCAGTCCAGTTTCTCTGCTCGTGCACATCCCATCATCAGTTCTCTTTTAGCAGTTCAGTCAATATACTGTTAGGAGTAACTGAATAACTAGGGATATTGGTTTATATCGCATCAGAGGGAGTGTAAGGCACATTTATAAATCAAAAAACTTAAGCAATTTGTGGATTAGTGCATACTGCATATGTGAACGGTTTTAAATGATTCATTCCGATTTGGTGGACTGGTTTGACCAGTTCACAGAGAAGATCGGGACACCAGATGAGACAAAACCAATAAAACCCTTTACAAATGAGTCATTAGTTGCATCCAATGGGGACATAATTACTGATTATAAATGACTATTGTGTATCGCGCTGCTTAAACATAAAACCATGTCTGCATTTGTGATCAGAGAAACAACAAATGCTCTACACTGCTCAAAACTCAAATTTGAATCATTGGCAAATTATTCAAATATATATAAATTAAAAAAAAAAAACGTACGTAGAGGCTGTGAGTCAAAAGTGTCAGACTGTCCATCTTTTTAGAAACAGCCATTGTGCCACAGACGTATTGCAGGCTACTAGTTCAGGAAACAGTCCACATCCTCCATAAAATGTGCAGCACACAACTGAATATTTGGGTTGAACTTTTCTGGAACAGTGTTGTAAATACAACTTAACCACTGATTTCTACTTGTCCTCTTTGGAAGACCAAACAAAGTTTCGCTTTCATAATGAAACACAGCATCTCCACAACATGGTGACAGCAGCAACAGCGAGAATCAAAAGGTATGCCTTCTTTCTTTCTTTGCTGGTTTAGCAGGGTCTGTCATGATCCTGCCCTCGTGTCCTTGATTTTTCCTAGTCTTGAGGCAGGATCATGGCAGACCCATGTTTTGTGTACAAGCGCATGGCCTTGTCTTTGGGCCATGTGCTTGTGTTGTCTCGTTCCCTTGCCCCGCCCCCCTTGTTAACCTAGTCGTGTCTTGATTGTCCTATCTGTAACACCTGTCGTGTCTTGATTAGTACCCCTATTTAGATCTCCTAGTGTGCTCTGTCTTGCGTCGGTTCATTGTGTTACTTGTGTTACTTATGTGTTTCTCAGATGTGTTCTACTTATGTGATCGTGTGTGAGATTGTGCTGTACCCTCTGAAGTCCTTGTATTACCGTGAGTGTTTGTAGTTAGTGTCAAGAGTTTGTTTGTCTTATCAATCCTGCCCTGTTAAGTTGTTTAGTTCCTGCCCTAGCTGTTGTTTTCCCCCTCGTGGGTTTTGTTTTCCCCTTTTTGTATTTAATAAACCCTTTGTGTTGAGAATCCCTGTCTGCACCTGAGTTCCTCCCTTACCAATACCTGACAGAATGAACCGACCAAAAAGGAACTCAGCAGGCAGGAGGTCCCCCGAGCTCCAACACTTGTTGGAGTTCCGTCGACAATGTTGGATGTCGTCCCCCACCGACAGGAAGGGGGTCACCCTCCCATACTCGCCCGAGGGGGAGTGGATCCTTCGGAATTATGCCCGGCTGTGGGAGAGCATCTCCCAGGAGGAGCCACAGAGGTCCCCCCCACCTACCCAGCTGCCGGCGATCCCGGAGGGTCGTGTCCTGGCCGTGGCAACCCTGGGGGATCAGTTAGGTCCCTCCCAAGATCCTGAGGCACCTCCCACTACCTTAAGTCTCCCCAACAAGCGAGGGAGACGGCTTTCATGGGAGTCAGCTTCAGAGTCTTCGGCGTCCGAGGCTGCCCTGCCCGAGACCAAACTCCCCCAACCCGCCTCTGACCCAGCTGTAGCCTCTGCACCGCGCCCGAGGAGGAAGAGGAAGAAGAAGGGGCCTGCCGGTCCTGTGACCCTGTCTCCTCCCGAGTCAGCAGCGGTGAGCGTGCCTGAGCCAGCAGCAGTGAGCGCTGGCGTGCCCGAGCCAGCAGCGGAGAGAGCTGGCGTGCCCGAGCCAGCAGCGGAGAGAGCTGGCGTGCCCGAGCCAGCAGCGGAGAGAGCTGGCGTGCCTGAGCCAGCAGCGGTGGGCGTGCCCGAGCCAGCAGCGGTGGGCGTGCCCGAGCCAGCAGCGGTGAGCTTGCCCGAGCCAGCAGCGGAAAGCGCTGGCGTGCCCGAGCCAGCAGCAGTGAGCGTGCCCGAGCCAGCAGCAGTGAGCGTGCCCGAGCCAGCAGCAGTGAGCGTGTCCGAGTCAGCAGCGGTGAGCGCTAGCGTGCCCGAGCCGGGAAAGAAAGCTGTATGCAAGTCGGCAGTCGTGAGAGCGGAGGAGAGAGCCGCGGCCGACTCTGCAGCAAAGACTCTTGTACAGTCGGTTTCATCTCATAAGGAGATGCCAATTGTCCTAGCTGCTAAAGCATTTTCTGATTATTTGTCCCGTCTTGTCCAAATTTTAGAAATCCCCGTCAGTCCTGTCTTGTCCCCTGACCCTGTCCCCAGAAGTCCCAAATGTCCAGCCGTTGTCTCCCCGTGTCCTGTTGATGTGGCCCCGTGTCCTGTTGATGTGGCCCCGTGTCCTGTTGATGTGGCCCCGTGTCCTGTTGATGTGGCCCCGTGTCCCGTTGATGTCCCCCCGTGTCCTGTGGTCCCCCCGTGTCCAGTAGATGTTGTCCCCCCGTGTCCAGTAGATGTTGTCTCCCCGTGTCCAGCCGTTGTCTCCCCGTGTCCTGTTGATGTGGCCCCGTGTCCTGTGGTCCCCCCGTGTCCAGTAGATGTCGTCTCCCCGCGTCCCGTAAGTGTTGTCCCGCGTCCCTTGTCTGGTCCTGTCATGTCCCCTGTCAGTTGTCCCGAGACCCCTCCCCGTCCCTCACCACCCAGACCTGCCCGTACCCCCCGTCGTCAGACTTCGTCCTGTCCTCCTAGGATTCCTACCCCTCCCACCCGCCCTGGTCTGTCCCCCATGAACTTTGTGGTCCCGCCCCCTCCCCTTCCCTGTTTGTTTTTTTTTATTTGTCACCCCAACCCTGCCGTTGTGTACTCATGTTTGCCTTTGTTGTTATTTGTCATGTCCTGTTGGTTTGTGTCTGTGTCCCAGTCTGTCATGTCAGTCATGTCCCGTGTTTGATGTTCCCTTGAGGAGCGTCTGGAAGCCGCTCCTTAAGGGAGGGGTTCTGTCATGATCCTGCCCTCGTGTCCTTGATTTTTCCTAGTCTTGAGGCAGGATCATGGCAGACCCATGTTTTGTGTACAAGCGCATGGCCTTGTCTTTGGGCCATGTGCTTGTGTTGTCTCGTTCCCTTGCCCCGCCCCCCTTGTTAACCTAGTCGTGTCTTGATTGTCCTATCTGTAACACCTGTCGTGTCTTGATTAGTACCCCTATTTAGATCTCCTAGTGTGCTCTGTCTTGCGTCGGTTCATTGTGTTACTTGTGTTACTTATGTGTTTCTCAGATGTGTTCTACTTATGTGATCGTGTGTGAGATTGTGCTGTACCCTCTGAAGTCCTTGTATTACCGTGAGTGTTTGTAGTTAGTGTCAAGAGTTTGTTTGTCTTATCAATCCTGCCCTGTTAAGTTGTTTAGTTCCTGCCCTAGCTGTTGTTTTCCCCCTCGTGGGTTTTGTTTTCCCCTTTTTGTATTTAATAAACCCTTTGTGTTGAGAATCCCTGTCTGCACCTGAGTTCCTCCCTTACCAATACCTGACAGGGTCAGGATGAGCCTTAACTTTTATAAAGAATATCTCTTCGGGTTTGAGAATTTAGTCTTTGCAACTTTACAGATCTTCATGCATCAAGAGCTTTTAACACTCCAAAGAGAAAGGAACACTTGAAAATGCACCATATGACCCCTTTAAGATTATTCTAATAAAAATGATTTAACTTCATGTGCAATGCAGTCAACATTAAAGTGTCTCACTCTTGAGGTTTCTGGGTAGTGGGTATTAAGGCTGTATCCTTCTCTAGTTCTCATTTTACAATTATAGAACGACTGGAGGGAGTTGATGCTGAAGCCGGTTACATTTATTTATATGCAGTAGGTGACAATCCACCACAAATAAAGATTTTAATAGGACTTGAAACAGGATGTGACTCACATCTTTCACACTGCAGTCAATGTTAGTTGAGAATAACGACTCATTGGTAAAAACATACACATCACAATTCACTCATAACATAAGGCTTGTGCTTACAGAAAAATTAATGACATAAAATATGCACTAAAATTAAAGATGATCTTCCATTTAACTTACATTTACACTGTTATTGGTGATGCGTTTGACACCATAGATCATGATATACTCGTAGATCGATTACAAAACTATACAGGTATTCAAGGGCAGACTCTAAGACGGTTTAGATCCTACCTGTCCGATCATTACCATTTTGTTTATTTTAAATGGGGAGTCATTTCGTTGATCACCAGTAAAATATGGAGTGCCACAAGGATCCGTCCTAGGTCCCCTTCTATTTTCAATATACATATTGCCTCTTGGTAATATTATTAGAAAATACGGGATTAGTTTCCACTGTAATGCTGATGATACTCAGCTATATATCTCAACGAGACCAGATGAAACTTCTAAATTATTTAAGCTAACAGAGTGTGTTAAAAATGTAAAAGACTGGATGACCAATAATTTTCTCCTATTAAATATGGATAAGACAAAGATGTTAATTATTGGACCAAAAAAACGTACGTTAACATGGATGTGTAACTATTTAACAAACGTAAACGAAAGAGTTACAATGAATAAACGTAAACATCATGTTTGTGACCTTGTGTTTGTGGTGCATTACACTCGTAAGCATCGCAGCTATTAAATTAATGGTTAAAACAAACATACAAAAAAAAAACATACAGTCTAATGTGTCAGTGTAGGAATTAGTATACAAATAATAAATCTGTGTATTTATTTCGGAGTCTTTACTCACCTTGCGCAGCGGTTGTTTCTTACTCTCTTTGAGGAATGGAGCCGTTACTTCTTTGTATTTGAAATCGCTCTTCCACGCACGCGCGCGCGAGCAAACAGTAGGAGCGCGAGGACGCGTCCAAACCTCATGCATTTTCTTCTTGACAACAGCTGAACAATTATTTCTGAATAATTTAAACTTATTTTATTAGGCAAAAAAAAAAAAACTCTAAATATTACTATTGTACCGATTGTTATAATTAGAATATTTTTTTTATTAAAGTAATGCGTAATGAGTCATATTTAGTTCAATCATATTTTTTATGTTTGCTTTAAAGTTTCAAGGTAAACTATCCACCTTCAAATGATTTAACATTTAGCCTATTTCAATAAAACTATTTTAAGTTATTAAGTTATTTTATTTATTTATTTATGTTTTGACAGAACAAGTGTGAAGATTTTTACATTTAGTTTTTTTTTCACATGGAAAGTGCCACAAAAGTCATTGTTCCATCACATTCCTAAAAAGTAATTATTAATAATAATAATAATCAGTCAAATTTCATTTTTGTCACATGAATCTCTTGGTTCTTCCAGATGCTGGCTTTTACAAGTGAGATCTTCCAGGAACCACTTTAATGTTAACAGAGCTTACAGTAACCCTTTTTTAAAATGTGAGTTCCTCCAGGAACCTTCAGAGCACTTTGAGGTCTCAGTGTAATGAAAGGGTGACTCCAGAATCTCAGAACTGGGAACAAAGTTCTTCAAGGATCCCATGAGTTTCTGCACGAACTGCAAAGACTATAAAGGTTCCTCCAGGAACCATATTATGAGAAAAAGGCACTTAAAATACATTTTAAGGTTCCTGGAGTACTCAAAAGGATCCCTGAGGCACCTTTAGTTTTTACAGTGAAGTGAAGAACCCCAAAAGGTGCCTCCAGGAACCTTTAGTTTTTACAGTGTACAGTTTGCAACTAGACGGATGAAAACCACACAAAAAAACCTACAATTAACTTTGGATACTTACTACACAATTGCTGTAACTTCCAAAGTGCCAAAAACGCATTACCAGAAGTACAACCCCACACACCATGAGAGGAGACTCCCAAAGAGGACAACTGAAACAGATATGTTTGTTCATATATGACATAAAATGTATTTATGTGTTCATAAGAAAATGATATACAGAAGTATGCTGGTGTAGAGCGGAAGGTCACCTGTTAGGGTCATTTGAGCTCATCACAGATGGATTTCTGACTGTTGTCTCCAGATTGTGGATGGGAGATGCTGTGCTCACTGGCATAAGGACAGAAATCAAATGCAACATGAATAGAGATTTATGCAAAGGATCAGTGATGCAATGAGGCAGAAACAACATAACATCATGTGCCATCAGTAACTTGTTTCAATAGTGTAATGCGGGAGAGAGGACTCAAAAGGCAAGAGTGGCGATTACAGTCTTTATTTGAAACAGAGTCTGACCACAGGCAATCCAAATTAAATGAGAAAACAAAGAACTGAAGACACCCGTAGGCTGGGAAAAACTTGAACACAAAAACTCCTCTATGGCAGAGAAGACCACAGCACTGGTGAGGAACACAAACTAACGAAGAGGCTGATGAAGGGAGAGCTCCAAACAGGTAAGTCGAAGTAGTTCTTGGCAGGTAGGGTTCTGTGGATGTATGACGAGCACAGAGTAATTCTAGCAGCGGTGGCAAAGTAGTGACAGGACAGATTCACTAACCAAACCGCACCTGTCACATTAAACAATCTGACAATAGGACAAGAGAAGAGAGGGTTAAAAAAAAGCCAAGATAAGAACATGGGGGGGGGGGGCCTAATGGAAAGTGAGAACAGCTGTCAGTAATGAAGTGGAGGGTGATGGGGGAAAGGGAAAAAGAGTGACCAGCAGAGGGAGACAGGACCATGACAAATAGATTTATCTTTATTTGCATAGGTAAACAACTCTCACATTTCCTCTGATTATGTAAGAATGTTTGAGTTCTGCAAGTGAACAACGCCTTGTGGTGCCATCCCAAAGAGGTCCAAAATCACGCTCACTGACCTTTTCCTGGACTGTGCCCAGCTGGTGGAATCACCTCCCAATCTCAATTCAAACAGCTGAGTCTCTACTCATTTTCAAACAACATCTTAAGACTCATCTTTTTCGCCAGCACTTAACCAACTAGGCATCATGTATGACATTCAAAAATGGGATATGAGCTACAAAATGACCAGATCCTGCCATTAGCTATAGAAGACATATCTTGTATGTATAGGGCTTATATGTGGATATGAAGAAGCAATACAGAAGACCTGTATTTCCTGTGTATGCACATATATGCACCTCAATTTTGCCTATATGTGGCATATATATGCATATAGGTTTCATATATGCGCATATATCCACATATAGGTTCTTTCCATGTGGGAAAGAACAGAAATAGGGGCAGACACAGACAGTCCATGATCCTGACAATATGATTGTATTTAAAGCACCTTTCTGTACAGAAGTCAGTGGTTCTTCATTATGCTAAACAAAGGTACAAGTAAACAGTCTCAGGTTTAAAAAAAATAAAAAATAATAAAAAATAAAAAGTTTAAATATTGCTTATATCTTTCTGTAAACTTTCACACATCCTTCACACATGTTCTACTGTACTGTGTTAGTTGAGAATAACTTACGAGTGCAAAAATCATCCAGAGTCCAGGCACATCCAGACACTGCAGTATAAGTGGATCATAAGTATAACTTATCCAGAATAGTCAGAATGCTATTTTAAAGTGCAATGGAGGAGATAAAATCAGAAAGTAGTGATACATTATCTGTATTATAAACAGCACTGATGAGAAGAAGAGATAAAACCAACATAAATTATACTTGCTTTTCAAACTACACATCATCATCATTACTAAAATGTAAGTTTTTCCCCCCTATATTAATAGTTTTCAAATTCACTTTTACATGTTGTTTGAATATAAATGTGTGTTGGCAGTGTGTGTACACAACCACCCTATAATCTTCTCTTCCGTGTCTGTTGTGAGAGAGTTCAAAACAAAGCAGTTTGTGATATCCTGTTCACGAATTAATCATTCGTTTTAAATGATTCACATCTCCAATACGCATTTTTCGTATTTTGTTCGCACTCTTAATTGCTGGTTGTAAATAAATTATTCACAAAAGTTTTGAAGCTTGACAAAGTAGTTTATTTATTTATTATTATTATTATTATTGTTGTTGTTGTTTAATCAAATTTAAATGAAATTTCAATTTAATCTGTGTAACAACTGCTGTAATATTAGACAACAAAATATTGTTTTCCCCATTAAACATTAAGCTAAGTAAAATCTGAAAAATACCTTCATAACTATCCACAGCAGCAATGATCACAAGCATCATACTGAAAATCTTCCCAGGGCAATTGTCGTCCGACTGGAGACATATATATGACTAAACAAAACAGTCGCTCCACATTGCATTTTCTAAAAAGCAGCATCTTCTTCAGTGAAGTGAGTCCCTTGTAGGAAAGAACATACTTAGAGTTTACTGATCTTACTAGCAGTGAGCACGTTTTTGGAAATACATCCTGGAAGCCTTGCACATAGCCTAGTTACAAATGCTGCGCTCTTCACGATGCACATTCTGATCCTGAAACAATCCCACACTTGTTTTTTAGGAGTTCTGAAATAGTGAATGCACCAGTTTGTATTTGGGACTCAGGATCAAATGAGTTGGACGACTTTTTAAACCAGCTAACTCTCAGTGGACAGAATCATCTTCATAAATACAAGTCACTGATTCGTAGGCTTTTCTGTATTGATTTAAAGTTTCTATGACTCTGTTTGCTAATTGTTTAAGAAAGCTGCTAAATGTGATAGACTATAGCCTTCTGTGATATAACCTATGTATGCCATCTACTTTTGTCCAAAAGTGTAAAGAGATGCTGATTGTGGAAGATCAGGATGTTCAGGTGTGACAAATCCATTTCAGAACTAAAGCTAAAATGTTATAAAATGTGTGGAAATGTCACTGAGATATTAAATAGCCCACTGACAATGACAATCATGCATGTGAGATGATTCTTGGACGACACAAAAGTTGCATAAACTATGTGTTTTAATGAATGTTGATAAGAAATGCATAAAAATTATATCGTTCATGTTTATGTAGAGATAAAAATGTCCAGCAGATGGCGCTACACATACAGAAAAGATATTTAAAAAAGCGTGTAAGCAAGGTATATAAACTATTTTATGCAGACAATTATTATAATTTTTTTAAATGTGCAATTGAAACGAATAAAAGTATAATTCAAAGTAAAATTCAAAATATACTTATTTTAAAAACGATTTCATTGCAACTAACAAAACTGCATTTACTGTAAGTAACCCAAACAATTATGTAGGCCTAATGTCGACTTCAAAGAAAGCACGAAAAGAAATGTTACAGAATATTTCAACTCTTTCTAAAGTGTTGATTTGGTCATGTATTATTTCTGAAATGTACCTGTCATGTAATATGCATATCTATGTACAGTAGGCCTCGAATAATTAATTTTGCTTTCACAGTATTACATATGTTAAGCAATGAACCATCACAATTATTTATTATTTACAGTTATTGACTTCCACTTTCTCATAACTTCATTCAGAGTTTATTTCACAGAGCTGTAGATCACTTCAGCTTCTGGATTCACTGATGATGAAGGCTGTGAAGAAACAAGATCAGCTCTGAGAATCTCATTTCTGCATCACAACACTTAGTGTGTCATTTCAGGGCCAAAAGTGACACATAATGGACATAATGGATATGCAAAAATAGTCATTTACAAACTAATTTCCCACTCCCTGTCAAAACTGCACATCACTTTAATAAAAATCTCAAGAGGAGACACTTACTGCTTTATGAAAGGTAATCGCAGAACTGTAAATCACTGAATTATCATCCACCGAGGCAGAAGACTGTGAACAAACACACATGACAATCAGCATCTCAGTAAATATTAATGAGTTTTGGGTGAATGTGTTCTTCTCTGAAGACTTCTGGATTGCACGAGTATGTTAATAAAATCCTAAAATACTTACTGTATTTCTGGTGCTGTTGAAATGCCCTTCTCTAATTTGCCCTCTCTCTGTCAAAGTGAGATATGAAGATTAAATCCCATGACATTTTACTCTATTAACATCCATTGAATCTTTCAATTCCACAAAAAGATATTTCTATGATATTTCTGTGTTTGCATCAAGACGATGAACTTTATATTTGACCGATTTTGTCCTATAATTGTGCTATAATTGTGGATGCCTCTCAAGTCACCTTATTATCTCTTTTATAAATATATATTATGTCCATTTATTGATTTATGAGAAACTCACCCAGCTTCTTTCTCAGCCTCCAGGTTACTATGGCAACAAGAGCAACAATCAGTAACAGCATAAACATGGAAAGCAAACACGTGACCAGAATCACATCAGACCTGTAGTGATGAAGAGACATATCTGTTTTTATCATAACAACAGAATTTGTAATTCAGAGATATAATTTCGAGCAAATGTCTTAAATATCTACTTGTTTTGCTCATCTGTGCTGCTGTGTATTTCAGTGTTAACAGTCTCTGAAGCTGCTGTTAGAGATTGATGTGTTTCAGCTCTGCAATTAAAAATAACTATAGTACTATGGTGCATGTAACAGCAATACAGTTACTATGAATGACTGAATAACAATGTTTACACTTACCTGTCTGTGTCAGGTGTTGAATCAGTTATCACAGATCTTGGAAATAGCAGAAATGGAGAAACAAGTTTATTAATGTGAACATAATCTTATCATTATAGCTGTTTGTTATTGAAGCCCATTTCCAAGCGCAGAACTCTGACATAAAAAGTATACATTTTGCATGTATTATAACATTTTTCATCTCGAGAATTAGACTTCGTCATAATTGTAGCTTTCAATCCAAAAGTTATAACTTATGGATGTCATAATTTAAACATTTATTTCAAAATGCCAACTTTCCAACTCATATTTTTGTCATAAATTTAAATTTTAGTTTAGTTTTAGATTTTCGGTCTCATAATGTTGAGTTTTTACATTAAATTTAGCCCTCATCTCATAATTTTGACATTTTATATCATAATCATAATTGTGATTTACCCAAAAATTATCTATTATGTGGCAGAAATGGGTTTCCATAGTATATTGAGCATCCAGAGTATTTTGCATTGGCTTTTATGGTTTTCAGATAAATTATGATTATATAAATTTCATATCTTAATTAATTATTACTGTTCCTAAGAAGTCTGATAAAGGCATTCAGTCTGATAAACTGTGTGTAACTGTTTCTTACTGTTTATTATATATTTGCACCTAAACTGAAAGTTTTTGCCTTTTAAATTTTTAGCATTTTTGATTTTTACTTTGTGATGTCACATTAAAATGTTCTGGCTAGAAAAGCATTGGATGTGACTGATTTTTTAAATGCTCAAGTATGTTTCACCTACATGTCTGCCTCCGAGTCAGATGGTGCAGTTGCTGGAATAGTTGTAAATGCTTGAAAAGAAACAAAAATATGTGAGTTTTAATAAAATAAAGAGTGTCACGGATGGCAAAAGTGGTTTGTGATCTTACCTCTTTTGGGTTCAGTGACTGTGAGTTGAACAGGAACCTGCAGATCTCCTACAGAACAGTAGTACCAGCCAGAATCAGTCCGTCTCAGTCCAGTAATCAGCACAGTGAAGGATCTTCTCCCATCATCATCTCTGATCTGCACTGATGAATTCTGGGATGTGTAACATCTCTGATCTTTATATCTGCACCACTGTTTGACTTTATTCTGATATCCAGAACTGTAGAGACACTGAACACTGATATCACCACCTTCATGTCCAGAGACACTGCTGTTCACCACAGACACATCAGGAGCTGGACACAGACAGCAAAAGGATCAATAAGATTTTTAAATCAAATGGCTTATTGTTTCTAAAATGTAAATGTTTAAACTGTATTGATATCGCAAAAAAAAATACTTTATTTCTTTATTAATTATTAATTAAATTAATTAAATAATACTTTATTAATTACCTTATTTTTTTTTAATAAATTCTGAACTCGTTCCTTAGGAAAATTAATTGTGATTTTAATATAAAAAACATGCTTATAAACTGTATAAATAGTATATTGAATAAGTTAATAGGCTACGCATCCACCGCACAGTTCATGAATTATAATTTTATATTCATATGGGTTCACATTAGGCTAAATTGCCCTGTCAAGTTCTCATTTTTTAATTCTTCTTTTTTTCAGCTACAAATATCTATCACACATAATCCAACAACAACCTTTTATATGATTTATAACATTACTTAGCAACATTATTTATTACAATAATTTGGAAAAGATATTCTTACCTGACTCCACCGTCAGATACAAATAATAACCGTCGTCTAGAGTGTTATAGTCTCCGATCTCAACAGCACACCAGTAAAATCCAGAGTCTGACGTCTTCAGATTCTTCCACTGCACTGTAAAAATACTCTGGGCTGGATAATCAGTGAGGGAATATTCTCCTGGCTCATTTGTATATGCCAATATTTCACACGAAATCCAATATGTCCCCTGACACCAGTATTTACGGTTTTCCTTATGTTTTTTATCATATAGACAGGGAATATTTCCAGGCGATCCAGATTTCACTACGATATTATGCATTACAGCTTCATCTGTAAACAAGATTAAATGCAAATGAAAGAATCCATAAAATAAATATCAAATAATTCAAGTTAAAGTATTTAAAAAAAATGCAAGTTTAACATAACACCATGCAATAGTTTAATAACACTAAAAAGAGAATTGTAGCGTTTTTCTTAGCGTTTTACCTGAGATGTGAAGTAAAATCCCAGAGAGAATCAGAGGGTAAATCATGTCTATAGTTGAGTGCATGTGTATGAGAGCAGCTGGTCAGGTTTCGCAGTGTGTCTGTTTCCTCCCGATTCAGAGGAAGAACAGAATTATCGCCTTTAAACCACATAAGCACCAACAAGATGCAGCCATCCAATCTTACACTATAGCAACAACAAATACGTTTTTAATTTATGGGCTCTAATTTGATTTGTGAATACATGTTAGCAGTGATGACAGTAATGTAATTATTGTCGAATGTTTAAGAAATAATATGTTAATTTTTAAATATCTGCCACTAAATTGACACGAACGCGATTGAAGCACACAAACTGTAATGTTTAATTGCTAGGTTGTTTTTATTATTGCTTGTTCAATCATTTTCTCAATCTGTGCTGTTTTACAACATTTATTTATTTATCTGTTTATATTTTTGAGTTAAAACACTTCAAATAAAATGGGCTGGAGTTGAAGGAAAGAGATCAAGGGGGTTGGAATAAATCATTTTGAAAAAGCTAAATATGATTAACAAAATAAAAGCATGTTCAAACGCTAAATTGTCTAAACAGCAAAACATTTGTAAAAAACATGACATAAAAGAAAATTATATCAAAGTTTGAGAAAACAATGCAAAAAGTATCTGATATATATATATATATATATATATATATATATATATATATATATATATATATATATATATATATATATATATATATATATATATAAAGTAATCTTACTTTTCCTTAAAATAACCCCTAATTATGCATTACATTTTTATCATTACTATTAATAATTTAAGGGTAAAATAGTTTTGGGAAACTTCAATCAGATTTCACAAGACATTTTTAATATCTTTTTCCTTTTACTATTATAAAGCTATGCTGTATGAACATGTTTGTGCAGTTACTAATAAGTGAACTACAGTATACATTTTTGTTAATGCAGTAATGCTAGTATTTTCATAACAAATCTGTTGTTTGATATGATATTCGCCACTATATATATATATGTGTGTGTGTGTGTGTATATATATATATATATATATATATATATATATATATATATATATATATATATATAGGCTATACATATACATTTTAGTGGTGGGCCTTTATCAGCGTTAACGTGCTGCGTTAACGTGAGACTCTTATCTGCGTTAACGTGAGACTCTTATCGGCGATAAAAAAAAAAATATCGCCGTTAATCTATTCTCAAAGATGGGTTGGAGGCTGGGTCTATACTAATCAAGCTATGATGACTAACCTTGATATTTTATATAACTGACTGGCTGAGGACAGCCTAAAAAGATACTCAGGACAGTTGACGGACCACTGATGCTCATCGTCACGAAAGCTTATCTTTTTCACTGTTTTTAAGCATTTCCGCTTGTGGATAAAGCATCCAAAAACAAGACGTGGAAAAGCTGAACTAGCGCGCTGTGTTCGGTGCGCACGAGAGAGATCGAGCGCTGCTTATCACGGGCAGCGACACTGAACCGAGCTCTCTTCTGCGAAGTTCCCCTCAAAGTCCCTCCTGCACCTGAACGAACAAATACAAATGCAGTTTGAACAAACAAAAAGATGTGAAAGAGCCCAATTCAGTACTCGCTGTGTTCTGGTGTTCAGGGCTGGCAGAGAAAGACGTCTCAAAACACTTGAACATCGAATTTGCTTATTTTTGCTCTTGTGCCGACAAATATATACAAAATATTTCAAAATATCCACCTTGGAAATTATGCTCGAAAAAACTGTCAGTTATTTCTTAAGTGAAAGTGAAAGCTGAGGTAAAAAATGGGATGTGTATATTGGATGTGTTCATTGTCTCTTAAAGTGACCGCGCCTAATTTAGCTACTGGCTGCTGTAATGTTAATCCAAGAAAATGAAAGAAAATCACTCACTGATCTTGACTGAATTTCTTTGTAGTTTTAACAGTCAAACCAAAAATTATTTAGACACCAGATATAATTTTTGATATATATATATATATATATATATACACACACACACACACACACACACACACACACACACACACACACACACACATATATATATATATATATATATATATATATATATATATATATATATATATAGCAAAACTAATAATGTGAGAAATGTTAAATGTGTCTGAATAAATGTAGGTTCGATTGTATATTTAATTTTTACATTGAAGACTATCCAGTGCTATTTTACATGGAATCCGTTAACATGGGTGCATAAAAAAATATGCAACGCATATGCACTGCAGACGGGGTATGTGTGAATCAGGCGTAAGGTTGTTTGCACCTTGTGCAATGTGGAATTAGTTTACAGCTTTTTCAAGCACTTTGTGATACATTTTGGAAACAGGAGATGAGCCCCTTTTCTAATGCACCACCTAGCTTGATAAACCCCTTCTCAAAGACTTTCTGTTTGTCAATTTTATTTGGGTAACACACATATTCTGAATGCCTTTGGCAAAATTCGAATGAGCCATTTTAATCTAGATTAATCTAGATTAATTTCAAGATCACAGTGAGATTAATCTAGATTTAAAAAATGTATCTATGCCAACCACTAATATATATATATATATAATTTTGATTCAACTATTATTTATTTATTTATTCATTTATTTTTTATGTATACAGGCCCCATTTCTTATCTGTTTCTCAGAAAAGATCTTTATAAGCACAGTTCTGTATTGCACTGGTTCCTGTAAAGAGCACGCTGAACATCTGAGCAAAAAAAAAAATAATGTAAGAATTTTAACTGTGGGTGTTGGACAGAATTCAACCACAAAAACATAAGAACAGAAGCAGTGCTTAAGCATTCAAGCAGAAACACTGACTTCTGCTCCACTGACAGTGCTGTTGACTGCTGATAAGCGTAGACCACAGAGAGCAACGGCAGCAGGCCGATACATAGATATGAGCTCACCACAATGTCTGTGATACTTTTATACAGAATGAGCAGACCATTTGTTGACGGCATGTAAAAGCCTTGTATACTTATTAGAAAGTAAGGCATAGGACAAGGATAGTAACCTGAAACCAAGGCACATACAACTGCAAAAAACATTTTTCATTTTAAAGCAAACACCAGAACACTGTACATGTAAACTAACTGTGGTTTAACATTGAACAAATTAAACGTCGATACTGTAATAAAGGGGGGGAAAACACACAAAAAAAAAAAAACAGTTGTGATGACAGTCCTCTGCTGTTGATTGTGTTTCTCTTGGTCTGTTCTTGTGTTGTTCTCACTGTTGGTGTCAGTGTGGAGCCACAGTGATGTATATTATGCTGTTTATTGCTCCACCTGCTGGAGACTTTATCGCTTCACTCCTAGGAACATGATCAATAGTACAGTAGTATATTACTTCATTGATGGGATCCTGTGGAGAAAGGGATTGAATAATAAACAGGATATATAATTATGTAAGAATGAATCACATCAATGCTTGTCTGGTCTACTTGCATTAGGATTTTCATCATTTATAGTGCTGTATATGACAGGATCTACAGGTTTAGAGTAGATCTGCATTTCATACAAAACAATACTGAAAATAAACACATGTACGTATACTACGTGACTCTTTTAATAAACTACAGGTTCCATGGCCAACCCAATGCATCATGGGGTGTCAATTTGTGGCTGTTTCCCTGTTCACTAAACATGATTTCACATGAAAGAAATATATAAAAATGGACATGTAAATGTAAAACACTGCTACAAAAATGTACTTCACAGTGTCAAACAGTGAATCCTTTACCAGGTATTGATCACAGACACAAATAAGAAACATACCATGGAAGGCATCAGTTTCACAGTAGGGCTGATGCTAGAAATAACCAGCTGATATCTGTACACTACAGTTGGTAGTCAGTGCCAACAAAAAATAAAATAAATATTAAATGTTGAATAAACATCCAAATATTTTGACCAGGGCAGCTTACACAATGACAAGCAAAATTTATTTTTTTGCCACTTACCAATTTACTGCCACAATAACTGTTTTGAAGCGTGAATCAAATGTGAGTTACTTCTACATTTTGTGGACATAAAACAGTCCCATAAAACAGCACTTATAGAATAGAATTTTAATTCTATTCTAAATTCATGTTGAAGTGATGTTGAATTTGTAGAATGTTAAAGATGGTTTAAAAAATAAGCCAAACTGAACACTGATGTTGTCATACAAACATATTCTTACGTAATAAACTATAATAAATCATAAACTAAATGACTTACCGTGTCAGTGGTTGTGCTGCTGTACATCTCTCTGATTTGGTGTTTGTCTTGCTCTTCATTCTAAAAAAAAAAAGAGAAACAATAACATTACATTAACAAATAAGATTACTGTACATTAACAAAACTGATATACTATATATACAACTTGTGCTTTTGAACTACATTTAAAAATGGAGTTGAAATAAATTAATAATAAAAAACTGGAGGTCAAACTGACTGTGTCTCCGTCTTTTTTAAATGATCTGGAACTGATTCGGCTGCATAAATGGCACCAGAAAATAAGAAATATCTTAAATATATCCGCCTAATAGTCGTAGAATTAGTTTAAGCCTTTTTTTTTTTTTTTAAACAATACAGATGTAGTACTTTTGTGGTTTGTCAATGACTTCATTTGTTTTATTATTATTCTTGTGATGACATGTTCGCCTGTTGCACTTCTGCAAAGATTAAAAATAAACAGAAAAGGAAAGTCATGAAGGCAACAAAGAAATTATTGTTATAGAAAAAGGTTAAAGAAATTGAGGAAATAGTGCATGACAACAAAATGTAGACAAATATCCATTCCTTCAAAGATGATTCTGAGAAACGTTATTGAGAAATATTTGAATACTGACGTGTCTTTCTCTTTGTCTGGTTCTGCCTCCGTTACAGTGATGTGAACAGGATTAATTACACCTCTCCTACAGAGAAGAAGTACCAGCCAGAATCAGTCTGTCTCAGTCCAGTCATCAGCACAGTGAAGGATCTTCTCTCATCATCAGTGATCTGCACTGATGAATTCTGGAATGTGTCAGTCCTCCCCACTGTGGACTGTGCTCACTCGCTCACTCTTAGCGCGCTAAGAAGACCTCGAAAGATATATCTTACCAAACAGGGGTGGTTCTAGGGTGAGTGGAGATCCGGGGCTTATCCCAGAAAAATCCATGTATGGGACTTTTTATTTAGAAAGATTTACCTTGTTTAAAATATACAAAAACAATAAAAACAAAAACAAATTTAAAACATTTTATTTAAAGTAATGAGGAAAATACATTTGCTTTTTGCAAACAAAGATTAAGAATTGCAAAACAAATGAAACAGTGCGAAAGCAATGATTTTGCAATACATATTTTCCATGATCATATCATATCTATTAATTTATTTGCAACGCTGCTTTTATTTTGCGTGTCAGTCCAGTCTACGCTTCACTTTTCTGCACGTCACTCTTTGTGGCACTGTTTTGACGTGGGGGCGGAGTCAATGGACGGGGGCGTGTACAACATGCCTCCATGGAAGTGACGTCATCGCCCCGATGTGTCCCTTAGAAAGCTTCTTAACACGCTGCCTCTACGTTCGACGTTACAAGAGCGCTGTCCAAAGTGAGGGTGCTGAATTAGTTGTCATCAATTTCTCAGGAATCGATTTTCCACTTCACGCGAAGGTGCAATATACAGCGTTAAGAAAGACAACACGTTCTCTGCAAATGAAACATTCCTCAAATTATTATAGTAACATTTATTTTAACATAGTTTAAGTTATCAGTAAAATATAGACTATAAATTAAATTATCAAATGGTCAGTAATTCACACGATATGTTGTGACGGTTAGACGAACCGGGGATCCCTCGCTAATCATCCACCCTCCTTATCCCGTGGTGCCACTTGTGCCGCTTCTTGACAAGGGGTTTAACGACTTGGGTTTAATAAAAAATTATATAGTACACTTTTATATTAATGGTAAAGTACATTACAATCTGAATTGATTGACAAGCAGCTGCAGTTACTTCTGTTTAATGCGGTATTGATAGCAATTGGTTTATGTTTTTAATAAAAAAAGCAACCGATCTACAATGAACAGAGAGAGAGAGTTAGATACAGAATATGGTGAGGAAGCAACCTAAAAAAGGGCACCAAGCCTCTCGTCAGAGGAAGTTGAAGTTTTGCTGGACATTGCCACCAGGTCAGATATCACACCCCTATGGTCCACTATAACCTGCACGTTTATGGCCGCGTCTCCCTTTCGCGATGAGTAGCCTACCCCTGATCAATCACTGATGAATTGGCGATAGGGATGAGTGTGCCAGGATGTAATCCCCGGCATGGCGCAGAAGGGCGTTGGTGACAGCAGGGCCGGGCCTCGGCATAGGCGGTATAGGCAAATGCTAAGGGCGCCACTCATCCATAGGGGCGCCAGAATGAGTGAACGAGTGATTTTTTTTTTTTTACATATATTTTTTTTTATAATAGGCTACTATTTAAAAACCATTAATTCGAAATACTACCAAATAAAGCAAAAAAAAAAAAAAAACGCGCGCACGATCAGTTGTTGGTAATTTGTTGTGTAACATGCCCGACGCCACATCCAATGTAGACAGCACTGCTTTTGTTAACACACAGCTCGTAGAAACGGGCCTGGCAGCTCGCGCCCGTTCTAGACACGGTGAAAGTTTCCCGATTGTGACGGAAGGCCGAATTTACATGACACATTATAAATGATCATAGTCTGCGATAGATACAGTGGCAAAAAGAAGAGAAGAGGATAAAGACAGAGGTAAAGAGATGTAGTGAAAGAACAATTTATTGCATAGGAGTAAGATACTATAATTTCATGGCAGTTATTTTTACCTTAAACTTAATGTTAGCAGTTGTTCTGAGTCCCCAGACTGTGATTTTGTACAATCATGTCAGTTTTAAGATGCATTTTTTATTATCACTTTTTTATTAATGTTTTACTCTACAGTTGTGCAGTTTTGGGGGGATACAGGCCAAAAGTTTGGAAACATTAAAATTTTTAATGTTTTTGAAAGAAGTTTCTTCTGCTCATCAAGCCTGCATTAATTTGATCAAAAATACAGAAAAAATTTAATATTGTGATATATTATTACAATTTAAAATAATTTGTTTTCAATTTATTATACTTTAAATTATCATTTATTTCTGTGATGCAAAGCTGAATTTTCAGCATCATTACTCCATTCTTCAGTGTCACATGTAACATCCAGTCTATCACATGATCCTTTAGAAATCATTCTAATATGATTATTTATTATGAGTGTTGGAAACAGTTCTGCTGTAATGTGTGCGCGCGCGTGTGTGTGTGTGTGTGTGTGTGTGTGTGTGTGTGTGTGTATATATATATATATATATATATATATATATATATATATATATATATATGCTAAATAATGAACACGATGACAGGGTGAAATGGGCTGTTATGCATGGGGCGCCAGGTAAAATCTTGCCTAGGGCAGCAAATTGGTCAGGGCCGGCCCTGGGTGACAGAGTGGACGCACCTCCACACCGAGGTCTTGATTAGGCCGTAGCCCTCTCTCACGACCTCATTGAAGCTCTCTGTAGCAAAAAAAAAAAAAAAAAAAAAAAGTAGCGCTGGGCTTCAGGGCTTTAAGCAAAATTCTGCCGCGTTAGCGCAGGTCTGAGAAGGTCCAGCAGCTCTATAATGAGTTGTCTTGGGAGACTAATTTCTTTTAATATAGCCACATCAGGAAAAATTTTGCTGAATAAAAAATTGACATGGACTAAACGGCTCCGCGTCCGGCTCCGTCTTTGATTCAATGCAAGGACACGTTGGATCGCTGCCATAGTTGGTCGCTTACTGGACACCACCATGCTTACCCATTTATAGAGCTTCACATGTGCTGCTCATTATTCCTTCAATGCCCACAATACAATGATAATCTCCAGTGTGTTTGTTCTGCAGGTTTCTCATAGCCACAGTAAAGAGACTCTGATCAGGATGATCAATTACTGATAGATTCTCCTCGGAGATGTATTTCATATCAATATCTGAGTACCAGTATTTCTTCTGCTGTGTGTATTTCTTGTCATAATAACATGGGATGGTGACAGATCCTCCAGTCTGAACAGTTAATACTTGGTTTAACCAGCCGTCGTAGCATTCAACACCTAAACAAACAACATGCAAATAATTATTATGTCAAGAATTAACAATAAATCACCTCTAAATTTGTTTAATCTTCTCAGAAAATTCAGTGAAAGCAACACATACAGCGGACCATAAAATGTGCCATTACAAGATGATAGACATGATCTATTAAAAACAAATATCACAACATTTAATACTCGCCTATAATAAGCCAAAAACCTACTGAAATGTAGAATATTTTTGTCTTTGTGTGTGCGTCCATTGTGTTGTTTCTCTTCCTGTATCTGAGCTGTTATAACTTTGGTTGTAGTAACTGAGCAATTCCTTTTTACCCTCATATAGCACTATTAGTACATTACCCCATGGTCGAATTGTAAAAAAAAAATGCAGAGGGGATGGTGTTCTCAGTTTCTTTTTTCAGGGTGGGGGGGCTGAAATCAAGTGATTTTGGTCAATATTGATAATTAAAGCTGCAGTAGGTAACTTTTGTAAAAATATATTTTTTACATATTTGTTAAACCTGTCATTATGTCCTGACAGTAGAATATGAGACAGATAATCTGTGAAAAAATCAAGCTCCTCTGGCTCCTCCCAGTGGTCCTATTGCCATTTGCAGAAATTCATGCGCTCCCGGTAAGAAACAACCAATCAGAGCTGTGGTCCGTAACTTTGTTTGTGTTCAAAATTTACAAAATGTATATAATAAGCGAGTACACCATGAATCCATTTTCCAAACCGTGTTTTTGGCTTGTCCTGAATCACTAGGGTGCACCTATAATAAGTGTTTATATTCAGACTATTTTAGATTGATTTGGGGGTACCGCAGCGGAGTAACCCAGTACCTTTGTGATTCTACATAGACATAAACAGAGAGAAGTAGTTCCGGCTACGATGTTCTTCCACAAGACTCAAGCAGTTCTGTTAATTAACCGCTAGAGCGTCAAAATTTACCTACCGCAGCTTTAAACAATATTTTGGTAAATTTGCTTTTGTGCTGAAACCTTGGCCTGTCATGGATAAATGCAATGATTCGTTCAAAACGCATATTTTCCTGTTCCCCAATGTGCATCCTAAATTCTATGTGATATTTTTCCAGTAGATAGGCTGGATAGTATGCACATTGGGACGCAGGAAAAGTGTTTATCTGAATGGGCCGTTGAATCACTGGCTCACTTGTTCATCAAAAACCAATTCATTCAATGAAGGAAACACTATGCAATACTATGTATGCACTGTTGTATAAAATTATTGCACATTTGTGCTCGCGCATGTAGGCCTACTGATATTCAGAAAAGTACATTGCTTGTGCAATGAATATTAAAACATTAAAACTCATACATGGGTATTTTTTCTTTAATTACTTAATCCAAAATGTTATTTTACTTGTATTCTAATAAGCTTCATCGCGCAGTGAATGCTTGTTTTTGTTTGGTTTTTGTAAAGTTTATCACAGGTGCATCTCAATAGATTAGAATATCATGGAAAAGTTCATTTATTTAAGTAATTCAACTCAAATTGAGATTCTTGTGTATCAAATAAATTCAAATGATTTTGGCTCACATTTAACAAAAACCCACCAATTAATTCTCAACAAATTAGAATACTTCATAAGATCAATTTAAAAAAAAAAAACATTTTTAGTGAATTGTTGGCCTTCTGGAAAGTATGTTCATGTGGGATTTTAAAGTAAAGAAAAAAGACATTTGCACAGGATTTTAACAGTTTAATACAGGAAGTTATTTTGAATGATTGTAACCGAAACAGTTGGTTACAAACATTATTCAAAATATCTTTCACTTGAGGGTGAATGACAATTTTCATTTATTGGTAGCTATCCTTTCAACAAAACACACAACTTTAATAGTGTATGTACATATGTTCAGTTGTTATAACGTTAATAAGTAATGTAATATTTTGTATTTTTCCAGCCATCCGGTGAAATTAAGGATGTTGTGAAAGAACTTGATGAGGGCATTCTGACTGTGACTGAGGAGCAGCAAAGTGATGTGCTTCCCAGGGAATAACCAACATTGCTCTCATTTGGACATCTTGTCATCACTGACATCTCCCCTATCCCCAAGGTGTTTGGACTTCTAATGGGTCCTACCTCAAGTGCATGAAATACACCAATGAGGCTCTGCAAAAACTTAAGAAGAACAGCTGCTTCCACCAATGTTCATGATGTGTTCATGGGCTCCACAGCAAGCTCTTCCATAAAAAGGTTTTTTTTTTTTTAAAAAAAGAAAATAATATTTAGGTAATTTATTTTGAGCATTTCACAACTTTTTAGAATGCACATTAAAGTGTATCATGTTATGACTTGCAATATGCATGTTCTCATGAAAACAAATGTTGTTTCACGTATCATTGTCATATACAGTAGTGTACACATTTTCCTTCAAATTGACAAGTGCTTTTGCTTTCCATTTTCTGTTTCTTGTTTTCTGACCACTAAATAGCATTATGATGGGGGAGGGTTTGGAAACTTTTAAGATTCTTCTATTGTTAACAATTATGTCTGGTCATGTTGCATTATGAAATTTAGAATCTGACAGTTTAAATCTTTGTGCTTTCATGTGCAATCCATTCATATTTTATTATACATATGTACAGTACACCCCTTTTTTAACTAAATGTGATTGCTTTTGCCTTATATATACATATATAATATCTTGGTTTCTCATTTTGACCAATAACGTGCATTATGTAAACTCATGATGCTATTTTCATTCAAGTACAAATTTCTTGTATAGTTCCTGATCTCAATTACAACTCTCTCTGTTTAAGGATTAGCAACAGTCCAAATGCATAAATGGTCAGTATTTGAAGCATTTTCTTTCGTGGTCATTTGTTCCTGTTTTAGACACCAACATCTTTCAGTTTTTGTCCTAGATTTGCGAGCTAAACTGGGTTGTGTAGTGTCATGTAGTTAAATTATATATAATATAATGCTTTGTAAGAAAAAATATTGTGGCTTTGAAAATCCAAAATATGATGTGAAAAGTGTTGATAAGTCAAATAATAAGTATTTACTTGATATTAGCCCATTTTGTAATCTGAACATTTTGAAAATTTCAAGTATGTGCAAATATTTTGATGGGAAAACAGTGTTGTTACAAAGTTAAGTGATTTATTTTGATTTCCAATACATTGCAGTTTAATTAGCAGAATGATTGTCATACAGCAGGATATGTCTGCCACTAACATGAGTGAAATGAATTATAAACAAACACAGACCACTTGCCTGTTATGAGCTAAAAGAAAAACATAATGAACAACTTAAAACAGACAGTACTTTTGTTAAAAAGTTGAAATGTTATTTCAGGCATCTTAATTATTTCAGTCTAAGTTTTCTTCTAGAAACAGCTTGTTGCTCAACAAGACATGTAGCAATGATCTTAAGTCAAAGGTTTCTATTGTGTTTCTTTCTTCCTGTATTCATTCTCTGTGGTTGTTTTTGTCAAAACAGTCTCGCTGCTTGATTATAAAAGTTGCATACAAGTTACAAATGTGTCTCTTTCAGAGATCTGAAATCATTTATTTACATTATGAAGAAGAATTAAGAAAGGGTTCCCTTCTCTAGTACTCTCACTCTCTTTCTACTCAATTATAGTACTACTGGAGTGAGTCATGCAAAAACTAGTTATTTTAGTCTGTTTTGTGATCAGAACGTAGGAGAAATGGAGTAGAACTCTGTGATGAGTGGGTGGGGCCAAGGGCCGTGGGAACGGGCGAGTCCTACGTAGGAAATCAAAGGATATAAAACTGATGACAGTGAAGGACGAGAGAGGACCAGGCCTGGGCTTTATTTTATGTTTGGTTTTTATTTGTGTGCATCAGTCGTCCGTGAGGGGCTAATGCGCTGTTTTGTGTTTATTTTACATTTACATTTTATTCATTTAGCTGACGCTTTTATCCAAAGCGACTTACAATTGCTACATATGTCAGAGGTCGCACTCCTAAGTGCAGTGAAGTGTCTTGCTCATGGACACATTAGTGTCTCACAGTCTCACTGCGCCAACACCACCCCTTTTTTTCACATTTTGAATTATTAAAATTTCTGTTTGATTTTCCGCCGGTTCCCGCCTCCTTCTTCCTGATGATTAGGAAGTTTGAATGCGTTACATAGGTCTACATCCTTTTTTAATAAAACTTGCATAATTACACACAATGAAAGCAAGCAAATAACTGAATTTAAACCAAGTTTAAAATTGTGCTTAAAAAACACATTCAACTGGATTCAACAAAAGATTTTTGTTGAATCACTTTTTTACAGTATATACATTAACTGATACTGAATCGAGATCAAACCCAATAAAAAAAAGAAAGAAAAAATATTATTATATTACTCATTTGTTTGTTGCTTGAATTAAATCATATTTAAATACATTTATAAGTATTTAGAAAATGTAGACATCTAATGCATGCACACATACACAGAAGAGCAGAACATCAATCTTTTTATCAATGATTTTCTAATCATCTGATCTTTCAGTTTGATGTGGACATACAGAAACGCCATCTGAAAAATAAAATACAATAGCACACAATCATTAGGCAAATATTAGAACTGAACATGTTTCTACACCTTCCATGACGGAAAATATTTGTTTTAATATATTTTATTAAAACATTTTTTTGAGAAGTTGCATCACTGTGCAAACAATTCATTTGCTTTCTTTGCTTGTAATTGTTCCATTTCTGTCCTGCACCTGAGCCCTTTTGTGGTTTGTGGGATGGTTATGCCTTTTTAGAAATTTGGATTCATTTGGATACACACTTTTGCAAAACTCTTCACACAGTGAGCACAACAGAAGTCTATGTGGGCTAAACTGAGGATCAGTTATCATTGCTTTGGCACAAAATGCATTCAATGACTACATCTCTCAAATTTCATGAATTCTTTTCTCACTCAGACACAACAACTGCCAAAACTCTTTGTACAAACAGGCCAATTTACATGCTTACATACTGTTTTCAAAACTGTTAAAGTTATGTTCAAAACAATAACGATACAAAACTAAATACAGTTTTTTACAGACGCTAGGACACATTTCTCAATACTTAGGTCACTTTTGCAGAACTCTTCACACAGTTCTCCTAACCAACTTTCAGCTTGGCAAAGCAGTTCATTTCACATTCAAAATGCACTACAACTACAAAACACTTTATTCAGGTCTCAAATCAACTCATTCTTCCAGAACACTAGCAAAGGTTCACAGCCGACAAACACACTTTGTCACCCACAAAACAAAGACCTAAAAAACACTAACAACATGTAGCATTATATGATGCTTTCTTGTGGAAAACAAGGATACATCTCTGTTTATAAATCACTGCAATATATGTTACTGGAATGAATCAGACATGATGCAGAATTTGTCAATATTTTATGTCGTTTATTTATTTTTATTTTTATTTTTTTGCACTGAGTAAATCCAAAATACAAGAATTTGTATACACACCATCCACTGATACAGATACAATAGTAATGCTAATTGTTATTAGTTATGTAATTGTTATTATAGCATTTAATTTTAAGATTTAAAATATATTTCATTCAAATATTACTGTAGAAATGTAGTTGAATGTCTTATTCAGTTTTGTATTATGTTATTGTTTTGAACAGAAGTTTAGCAGTTTTGAAAACAGTTTGTAAGCATGTACAAATTGACTTGTACATACAAAGAGTTTTGGCAGTTGTTGTGTCTGAGTGAGAAAAGATTTCATGAAATTTGAGAGATGTAGTCATTGAATGCATTTTGTGCCAAAGCAAAATGATCCTCAGTTTAGCCCACATAGACTTCTGTTTTGCTCACTGTGTGAAGAGTTTTGAAAAGTGACCTAAGTATTGAGAAATGTGTCCTAGCGTCTGTAAAAAACTGTAAGACAGCAATTTGCTACATTTCTACAGTATATTTTAATATATAAATATATTTTAAATCTTAAAATCAAATGCTATAAAAACAACTGGACAATTTGTAGATTAGCATTACTATTGTATCTGTATCAGTGGATGGTGTGTATACAAATTCCTCTATTTTGGATTTACTCAGTGCAAAAAAAACTAAAATAAGTAAACGACATAAAATATTGATGAATTCTGCATCATTTCTGATTCATTCCAGTAACATATATTACAGTGAATTGTAAACAGGGATGTGTCCTTGTTTTACACAAGAAAATATTGTATAATGCTACATGTTGTTAGTGTTTTTTAGGTCATTGTTTTGTGGGTGACAAAGTGTGTTTGTCGGCTGTGAACCTTTGCTAGTGTTCTGGAAGAATGAGTTGATTTGAGACCTGAATAAAGTGTTTTGTAGTTGTAGTGCATTTTGAATGTGAAATGAACTGCTTTGCCAAGCTGAAAGTTGGTTAGGAGAACTGTGTGAAGAGTTCTGCAAAAGTGACCTAAGTATTGAGAAATGTGTCCTAGCGTCTGTAAAAAAAACTGTAATATATTATGGATCATTAAAGACAACCGAAGTTTATATGTTGCTAAAGAATAAATCACACATTTGTTGGGAATTTTTTTATACTAACTTGTACTTCTCAGCGCCGATGTCTGTGTTCACACTTTCTGTCAAAATAAAAATAGATTATTTTTCTAACAGCAGAACTTTTATAGTATTGATAATGGATTTATACTATTTGAAACCGTTTTAAATAAGTTTTACCTTCTTCTACAGTGAGATAAACAGGATTCAGTGTCTCTCCTACAGAGCAGAAGTACCAGCCAGAATCAGTCCGTCTCAGTCCAGTCATCATCACAGTGAAGGATCTTCTCCCATCATCATCACTGATCTGGACTGATGAATTCTGGGATGTGTCAGTCCTCCCCACTGTGTAACATCTCTGATCTTTATATCTGCACCAACGTTTGGTTTTATTCTGATATCCAGAACTGTAGAGACACTGAACACTGATATCACCACCTTCATGTCCAGATACACTGCTGCTCACCACAGACACATCAGGAGCTGAACACACACACACACACACACACACACACACACACACACACATTTATTTGTGATTATAAAATACACAAGGAATAAAAGAAAGAGTTTAAGAGAACTGAACATCAGAATGATATTAAAACAATTATAAAATGTCTTACCAGACTGAATCTTGAGATAAACCTCGTATGTTATATTTGTTTTGTTTTCTCCAATATCCGCAACACAATAATAATTTCCAGTGTGTTTGTTCTGCAGGTTTCTCATAGTCACAGTAAAGAGACTCTGATCAGGATGATCAATTACTGATAGATTCTGCTCTGTTGTGTTTGTGTATGTGGATGTTTGATCAATCACTGAGTACCAGGATTTCTTCTGCTGTGTGTATTTCTTGTCATAATAACATGGGATAGTGACAGATCCTCCAGTCTGAACAGTTAATACATGGTCTGACCAACCGCTGTATCTTTCAAAACCTAAACAAACAACACACAAACCATTGTTATGTTCATGATTAATATTAAATCACTTCTTAATTAGTTGTCTTTACATAAAACACATTAAAACACAATGAACAGCACATAATTTGTCATTTCAGAAATGATGAACAGGATCCATTCCAAACAAACACAACACAATATCATTCTCTCACCTAAACTGAGCCAAAATCCGACTGAAATGTAAAATATGTTTGTCTTTGCGTAGGAGGCCATATCTTTTCTCTTTGATGATGTTTCCTGTTTGAGGTTTTCTCTGAGATACAGCAGTATACTGTAACAGGTCAACTTCTGTCTTATATCATGTTTGTACTGTGTATTTATAGGAACTAAGTTATAGGAACTAGACACAAGGGCGATCGCTGAAGAACATCTCGGTTACGTATGTAACCATGGTTCACTGAATAGGGAACGAGATGCTGTGGTGACGTCACCACGTATGGGAACACCTTCGGTGTGACGAATGTCTGAAGCCCTATACCATCCCGCCAATCCTATTGGCCAAATAGCGCTTGGCACCGCCCTACGCATGCGTACGCATCGTATACCCGGGTGCCGCGCGCCATTTCGCTCAGATTTCATGACTGAAGAAGAAGAATGCTATCAAGGTACGGCACGGCCGGGACCGCAGCATCTCGTTCCCTATTCAGGGAACCATGGTTACATACGTAACTGAGATGTTCCCTTTCATAGGTCACTTCGATGCTGCGGTGACGTCACCACGTATGGGAACGCTATACCAAAACGCCTGACGTACCTGATAGCTGGGATCCAAGGAAGTATCTGCTCAGCGGAGAGAACCCGGGAGCCAGGAGCCATCCTCACATTCAGACTGTAGGACTAGATAAAAGTGCTCGGTGAGGACCATCCTGCCGCAGCACAGATATCATCCATAGAAGATCCACTGAGAAAAGCTTGAGAAGAAGCCACAGCTCTAGTGGAATGAGCTTTAACTCCTAAGGGCGAAGCGAGTCTGCGCGCCTCATAGGCCAAAGATATTGCCTCCACCAGCCAATGGGACATGCACTGTTTGTAACCGCATGGCCTTACTCTTTTGTCCAAACAGACAAACAGCTGGTCAGACTCACGCCATGGGGCTGTAAGATACACATAAGTCTTTAAAGCCCTAAGGGGCAAGACCTAGATCTTCTGACCCTGCCTCAGCAGGGGACAAAGCTTCCAGGACCATTTGCTGAGAGCGAAAGGGATTAGATGTGACCTAGGAACATAATTAGGCCTCGGTCGCAACAACACCTACATAGATCCCGGTGCAAATTCCATGCACGAGGGTGAGACAGAAAGAGCCTGTAAATCCCCAACTCTCTTGAGGGAGGATAAAGCCATAAGAAGTGTCTTCAGAGTCAGGATTTTAACTGGTACAGTTTCCAAGGGCTCAACAGATGCCCTAATAACCCTGAAACACAATGGATAAATCCCATGAAGGACTCGCACGGGGCGGAAAGGCCTCAGCCGTCACGCACCCTGTATGAAACGAGAAACCAGTGGATAACGGTCCACTGAGGTACCGTCTATATATTTGTGGTAAGCTGAATAGCTGCCACGTAAACCTTAGAGTGACTGGCGTCACTCTATTCGAAAAACGATCCTGAAGGAACTCCAGCACTGAAACCACTGGGCAGTAAACTGGATCCACATTACGATTTTCACACCAGGTCGTAAACAGTCTTCACTTGAAAGCATATAAGCATCTCGTAGAAGCTGCTCTAGAATTCAGAATAGTCTCGGTAGTTTCAACAGAAAGACCGGGACATACCAACTCACTCTGCTCAGAGGCCACGCCCACATTTTCCAAAGATCTGGCCTCGGGTGCCAAATCAGTCCCTGTGCTTGTGATAATAAATCCTGTCTGAGGGGAAACTTCATGGAGAGCCCGCTAGCAGACTGATCAGATCCGCAAACCACGGCTGCGTGTGCCATCGCGGAGCCACCAGTAGTAGCTGTTCCACTCCGTCCAGCCTATTAGGATAATACCGCTGGGATCAAATGAATCGGGGAAAAACATACAGACTGGTCCTGGGCCAACTGTGAGCTAACACAGCAAAGCCCAGGGGCAATGGGGAGAAGCATAGTGGGCAATGCGTAGGCCATAAGAGATTCATCGTTTGGGGTGTAATCTCCATTCCCCTTGTTCCAGAGCCTGTCTGGATAGCATATCCGCTCCGAAGTTCAAACGTCCGGGGACATGAACAGCTCGGATAGACAGAAATTTGTTCTGAGACCAAAGAAGAACATGTCTCGCCAGCCTGCACAGGGGGCGAGAGCGTAATCCTTCCTGATGATTCAGGTATGACACAACCGCTGTGTTGTCTGATCTAAGCAGCACAAGACGGCCGATCAGCAGATTCGCAAATTACCGGAGAGCCAGAAAAACTGCCAGTAATTCCAACCTGTTTATATACCAACTGCGTTGTGCCGCTGTTCACACTCCGTGGGCTGGTCGCCCTTGACAAACAGCACCCCAACCGGTCAAAGACGCATTCGTCGTGACGGTCTCTGGGAAAGCACAAATCCCCAGCCGAACTCTGGTAGGAGAAATTCGGTTGGCATCCATAGTTTTAACAACATCACACAACTCCGTGTCACCGAAATCGTCCGATGCGGAAGACAACGGGGTGAAATATTTCATCTTTTCGCCCATTTTTCCACTGAAAAGGGCGCATGTGAAGTAACCCCAGACAAATTACGGGGAATGCCGCTGCCATTAGACCTAAAAGTCTGAGGCACAATCTCGCTGTCACTGTGCGACCCACTTTGAAGCGCCACACGCATGATGCAATCGACTGAGTGCGCGGGACAAAAAGCTTGGCTGTCATCGCGCGAGAGTCCAATTCTATTCCCAGAAAGGTTATCCGTTGAGAGGAGATAAAACACTTCTCTGAAAATTCGTGTGTAAGCCCAGGCTCTTAAGTGATTCAGCACAAGAACCCGATGAGAATGTGCTTGAGTCTGCGATTGCGCTAAAACCTGCCAATCGTCTAAGTGGTTCAAACACGGACGCCCTGGAGCCGCAACAGGGCCAGAGCTGCATCCATGCATTTTGAGAAGTACGGGGTCACAATCCGCCGTGTCTTTTTTTTTTTTTTTTTTTTTTACAAAATAACGGCTGTAAAAACCCTGCCTCCATCTGAGAGGGGTGTACGTCTTCTATAGCCCCTTTGCTCAGCAGAGTTGACATCTCCTGTAGCAACTTCGCTATTTCCATCGGTTTACCACCGTGGAAAGAATTCAGCGGAAAGAGGCGGGCCTCTTAAAAAACTGAATAGTGTATCCGTGACAAATTGTTCGTAACACCCATTGAGAAATGGCAGGCAAGCATTCCACACGGCCCGAAACTGTACTAGCGGTCTCAAAATTTCCACTTTCTGCAACGCTGTAATACACATTAAATGTCCGTGCATGGAAAAACCTGCGGCATTTGTGCACAGGGGAAGTGTATGCATAAGAGCCATTGCGTCCCGTTGTGTATAATCCTGAAACGTGTACACGGCAAGAATTAGGCCAACGAATTGAACATCGGGCTCTGCTGCTAACGAAAAGCGGCGGCTGTGCGAGCCGTCATAAACGGGTCGTCTGTGTAGGACCCTTGAATTGCCCCTCAAATTCTGAAAGCTGGATTGCGCAGAGTGTCTGAGGGATTTATTTTTTTTTTTTTTTTTTTTTTTTACTTTGGCGTTACAGCCCGATCCAATGCTGCTCGAAGCGCTGTTTGCTGCGAGACAGTCAATGTTAGAGCCTAGGGACGGCAGTGAGAGTGTTGGATGTGCATTAGCGGTCCAACAGCACTCTATAGTGGAGGGCACAGTCCCTGGCAAACATGAAGGAAAACGCATGCGTAAACTCGCTGCGTTTCGTTGTGTATAATCCTGAAGCGTATCCAAGGCAGGATTAAATTCACCAAGATAAAAATCGGGCAACGCCGATATTGCGAGAACGTGGCAGCTGTGTGAGCCATCATAAACTGGCCATCTTTCCCAGCCTTTTTTGCCGTCCCTCAACTCTGAAGGCTGGATTGTGCAGAATGTTTGAAGGGGGGCGCTCAAATGATAGCTCAATCCACTGATGCTCGAGGTGGCTTTGCTGCGAGACAGTCAATGTTAGAGCGTGGGGACTGCAGTGAGAGGGTTGGATGTGCATTAGCAGTCCAACAGCACTCTTTAGTGGAGGGCACAGACCCTGGTAAACATTGAAGGAAAGTGCATGCGTCAAACTCGCTGCGTTTCGTTGTGTATAATCCTGAAGCGTGTCCACGGCAGGATTTAATCCAACAAAATAAACATAGGGCCACGCCGGTAACGAAAACGCGCCAGCTGTGTGAGCCATCATAAATTGGCCATATTCGCCAGTCTCTTATGCCGTTCCTCAAACTCTGAAGACTGAATTGTGCAGTGTCTGAGGGGGCGCTCAAATAACAGCTCAGTTCAGTGACGCTCGAAGTGCCTGTGCTGCGAGACAGTCAATGTTAGAGCGTGGGGTTAAGAAAGAGAATAAAATTTGCCGAAATAGACACGACTCGATACGTCTTCGACGAGACTTAGGTCGCGGTGGAGTTCGGCGCGATCCGACAAAATAAACATAGTGGGGAAGAGCGAGCAAGTGGAAAAACTCCAGGGCATCACTGTATTCATAGTCAAGCCGCACATATCGCCCCTAACCAACAACTCGTGCGGGGCCTCGGCGACCGCAGAAGTGAACGGTGGGGGAGACGAGAGGCGACTTAAGAGACTCCAGAGCGCGGATACTTTCTTTATTTTACCATAGCCATAGGCTATCACAGAGAGAACATGTAGAGAGGCTGCAAACGAATTTCTTATGAGTGCCTCCCTGTGATAAACCCATTATGACTCATCGCGTCCGCGAAAGAGGAGTTAAACACTGCTCGAAGAAAATCGCTGGAGAACGCGAGATGATAGGGCACAGATGATTCGCTATTCCTGAAGGAATGAAATCTGAGCGAAATGGCGCGCGGCACCCGGGTATACTATGCGTACGCATGCGTAGGGCAGTGCCAAGCGCTATTTGGCCAATAGGATTGGCGGGATGGTATAGGGCTTCAGACATTCGTCACACCGAAGGTGTTCCCATACGTGGTGAAGTCACCGCAGCATCGAAGTGACCTATGAAAGGGAACTGCATTTAATACATAAACTCTTTTACACAGCGTTTTAAAATGGTAGGTGGCAGTGTTTCATATGACCTGTTTGGCCAATCAATGTACTTGTACGTCACTGTAAAGCCCCTATTTATCTTACTTAGATGAAAGAGAAAATCTTTGGTGCACCAACTGACCAAGGGGTGTCTGTCTAGACATCACATATTGATTTAAAAAAATGTTTGATGGGTGTTCAGGATAAATGATCAAAAGTATCAGTTTTAATTTGAAACAATAATTAATGTTCTGTTATTATTAACTAAGAATGATAAATACTGCTATCTAGAGTACTGTCAATGTCTGCATATATTAATACACAAGTTGATGAATTAACATGAATACATTACAAACATACATGCATTAACAATGAATGTTTACAGTAGTATATTTATTCATTATCAGGAATAAATATACTAATGTTTTTTCGTATTTTATATATCGTTCTGAAAAAGTGATTTGTGCTCTGATTGGCCAGCTATCCAGTGCGTTGTGATTGGCTGAATACCTCAAGTGTTTGAAGGAAATGTTACACCTCTTCCCATACTGTGATGCCGTGCTCCAGACCAGCAGCACGAGACTTCACCTGCTCTGCTCGTGCACATCCCATCATCAGTTCTCTTTTAGCAGTTCAGTCAATGTACTGTTAGGAATTGTTACTGTTAACTGAATAACTCAGGATATTAGTTTCTATCGTGTCAGAGGGAGTGTAAAGCAGATTTTAAAAAATCCAAATAATTTAAGTAATTTGTGGATTAGTGTGTACTGGATATGCTAACCGTTTCAAATGATTCAGTTTTATTTGGTGGACTGGTTTGAACAGTTCACTAAGAAGATCCCATTAAATAGAAAGATTTGTTCGCAATTCGGACATCAGATGAGATAAAAACAATAAAACCCATTACAAATGAGGCATTTGTTGCATCCAGTGGGGATATAATTACTTATTATATTGACTTATATACTGTGTTTTTACATGTTGCTTATCATGCTGCTTAAACATAAAACCATGTCTTCTTTTGTGATCGGAGGAACAACAAGCGCTCTACACTGCTCAAAACCCACATTTGAATCATCATTGGAAAATTATTCAAATATAAAAAAAAACGTACTTACAGGCGGTGAGTCAAAAGCATCAGACTGTCAGACTGCAAAGCTTTCACTATGAAACGTCTCAATGATATGGTGCCGGCAGCAACAGTGACAATCAAAGTTACCCCTCCTTTCTTTAAGTGAATATTTGGGCGGCGTTGCAAATCCTCCCACATCGTGACGTAGAAATGTGTGTGTGTGTGTGTGAGGGGTGTGTTAAAACGAGGCGTTTTAGGTGGTTGTGGTTGTCTCTTAACTTTTATAAAGAATATCTCTTTGGATCTGAGACTTCAGTTTTTGCATCTTTACAGAGCTTTTTCATGCACCAAGAGCTTGTAACACCCCAAAGAGAAAGGAACATTTAATATCGCATCATATGACCCTTTTAAGATTATTGTAATAAGAATTATTTACTTCATGTGCAATGCAGTCGACATTAAAGTGTTTCCCTCTTGAGGTTTCTGGGTATTATGGCTGTATCCTTCTCTAGTTCTCAGGGTTACATTTATTTATATGCAGTAGGTGACAAACCACCACAAATAAAGATTTTAATAAGACTTGAAACAGGTTGTGGATAAGTCACTATTTCAGACGTTAATAACAGAGGAAAGCTTTTTATCATTTACTGATAAAACACATGGCAAAAAAATATATATTAAAAAGTGAGATAAGGACATATTCTCAGTGCTTTTGTTTTTGTAAGCATTCACACATCTTTCACACTGCAGTGTTAGTTGAGAATAACCACTGGTCATTGGTAAAAACATAAACAGCACAATGCACTCATAAGGGTTTGTGCTTACAGAGAAATACATGACATGAAATATCCATTAAAATGAAAGATGATTTTCTATTTAACTGTTACATGTGCAGAAATATCAAAGATTTTCCTGGCCTCCAGTTTCTTCAGTCAGCAGGACTCTCTTAGATTTCATAATGAGACTGAGGGCCTTATCATAAACCCGGCGCAATGCAACACAAGGTGCAGCGCAAGTGTGTTTGCTAGTTTCAGTCCGGCGCCGTTCACATTTTCCCATCCAGTGCCACATCGTTTAAATAGCAAATGCATTTGCGACCATTTGTGCTCCCATGGGCATGCTGGTCTTACTAGCTTGTTTAACCATTTGTGCTCCACACTGCAATTGTGTTCATTGCAATACTAATGAATAGAGACTGTGGCTTCTGGTTTAAATCAAATGGTTTTCAATGTCACATTTACTACAAATTATATATATATATATTTTAAATACATCTCAAACACAAAGATTCACTTCAAATTTAATTACCTAGATTTGTTACAATAAAAACACCACAGGACCATTGAATCTTTTTTAAAGGCATTTAATTGGATTCAACAACTTCCAGAGAGTTTAAGAAACGTAGAAAAATGAAGGAACAAGACCAGAACTTATAGTAAATGATAATTCTCTCAAAACATATATTAACATTGAGAGCTCTGCAGACAGTTGTGTTTGTTTGTAGCTGTTCTGTGCTTGAGCTGCAGCATTTGGTCTTCATATCTGTGAAAATCAAACAAGATTCATCAGAGCTGGTCGCAAAATACCAGATTAGTTCATCTTGAGAAAACAAGTTATAGAAAATACATTTAGAGACAGTTAAAAAATACTTAAGGTGGTTTCTTTCTTCCTATTGCTCCAGTAATTAATCCAGATGACGGTAAAAGATAATATTTTTGCATGATGGCCTTAACAAGTGATGCGACAAAACAATTATTTTCCATTTACTAGAAATAATTAATTGTAAAATAAATCTATATGAAAAATATCCTTTGTTATTTGAAAGTTCTTGATTGTGTATTCCTATTATAGTAATGTGCACTAGAAAACATATCTTCTGAAATACAGAGCAAGTTTTACACAGCATTTTACAAAATTTTACACAGCACACAGTGACATATGACTTGCAAAGTGATATATCCACTTTAGAAATAAGATTTAAAGATAATCAGATGTAACATTTCTAGCAATGTCAAAAAAAAGATGCTCACAGTGCTTAAATCTAAAACAGAAAATTAAATCCAAACAGAAAAAAACTAATCAGTGCTAATCATTTGAAAAATACTGAAATATTGGCTTTGGTGATATATATCAAATCACTGATTATTCAAATGTGTATTTTGCAGGGATTAAAACTAGCCATTTGATGTTGATGATGATTTTACAGATCTCTAAATTCATGGCAATTGATAGCTTTATCTTGAAGGAACATTAACAACAAATGCAGATTAAATTAATTTATACTGAGCAAGCCGTTTACAGTGTATTTTAAATTATCTGGGTGTGATGTTTATCTGCTATCTTTTTTTTTCTGCTGTCTGAACCATGTGACATCAACATAAGACACATAAAAGTGATGCTGAATCATTCACAAGGTGTTACTGGAACACACACCTGCTGTAAGAGGCAGAGACCAGACGCTCGCATTCAGCCAACAAAATTGACAATCACTAGATGCAGAACAGTGTGAGCAAAGAGGAAGTCAGCGAACGCTCTCTCAGGAGACACAGTCAGGAAATCTCTTTTATTCTGAGGGTTGATCTGGATGCGAAGACAGACTGAAGATAGAAGAAAAGCCAAATATTATTAACATATCATATTCAGATCAACATACATTATGAACATTAGGTGAAGTTAAAGTGGTTAAAGATTAGAGAATATTGGATGCTATTATTTATCTTTCTGATAACCAGATTTATGCACATTTGTATTTTTTTACTTTTTTGCTTATGACAAATAAATAAAACTATGCATATTTATAATTATAAAAGAATGGAAGTGTATATACATATATATTGTATACATTAAATGTCATACATTATGTATACCAAAATATAAATATAAATACAGTATAAATAAAACACCAACAACATTATTATTTGCCTTTGAAGGCCCCAAGAAGCCCTTACAGACATTATGAATGGAGTTTGGGAAATGGAAAATATATAAGTTTAACAAGTATACTACCACTGAAACAAATACATTTTGGTTCTTGTCATATATGATTAAGTAAGTGTTAATACCAGCCAGAATGAAGCATCCCACACACGAGATGAATCCAGATAAGAAGCTGTTGAAGGGAAAGGTTCCCACTAGTACACAGTACAGGAACTGGAACACTCCGGTCAGCAGAATATACAGCAGATACGCGTCGATCATCTTCAGCTTGTTCGGTGTGCTGCTCCTGTACTCCTCCACAAAACGCGATATGACTGAAAACACCGAATTAGACATGGTTTCTGCAGGAACAGTACACAGAAACCCTGGAAATCAAGCAGCGCGGAAATGAATGACGTGTAAGAGAGAGAAAGGTGTGCGTCCTCTAAACATTCCCCCCGCTGGAACGTCAAGTGAACTTTAGTTCCGTGGTGCTTGCAAAGAAATTGAACTAATCCTTGCCAAACATCACAATTTTCTCCAGGAATAATTTTCCAAATCCACTCAGAACAACCAGAGACAACTGTGAAACAAATGAAGTATCGGTTTTTAATTCTCAAATTCATAATGTATTCAGATATTTCCCCCCCCAAAATTCCATGATAAAAAATATTAATCCATGTCACCTTATTAGTACACTGAAGTTTTGAAACCTCAACGTTTCATTATAAACATGTTCACAAGTTAAGATAAGTCCCGTTTCATAACATTTCACCCAATTGTTTTATTTCTATGGTGCGGCTCCTTTAAGGGCGCTGACGTCAGTGTTACAAAACAGAAACACAACTTAAAGAGACGCTCTGTGTGTGGCAGTTCCGGTAGCGAATATAAACATGACTGTCTGTTCTTGTGGATCTTTTCTGTATTATGTTTCATACTAATGTCTCCTGCAAACGCCGCGATGCAAGACGAGACTGACGCCGAGTAAGTAACGAACCGTGTTTTTACTGATACTATCATAATACACTCTTGAGAAGCGAGTCGATTGTGTATCATTAAGTTTCCTATTATTATAAAACATGTTATACATATGTTAAACATGTAACTCTTTCAGAATCCATGCAGTGAGTCATAAAAAAATAAAGGAATAGATTTATTCATACTTGGTCTGTCATGATTTGTTCAGGGTGATCTCATAACGTTATGCAAAGTCATGCTGAGCTGTTACATCACTGTGGTTATGGCTCGGTTTTTGAACTAAATAGCATATACAATAATTTACAACTTAACTTTTCTGTGTTATTATTCGTTATTGGAGTGTTCATTTTTAAATTTAAGATTTAAATGTTGATTTAAATGTAAATGGCAATTTCCATTCAAATGACTTACAATACAGATCATAAATAGCATGTTATAATAGAGATGCTACCAACATAATTGACATCTTTGTTGTCTTATTTCTCATTTCAGTGGTTTTTTATTTATTTATTTATTTTTATTATTATTTTTTTAAGCCTAACATTTACATTTGAAAGATTAATTGTACCTTTTACTCACATCATGTACAGAATGGAACATAAATGAAAAATATTTAATAATAAAGTGACACTCCTAAAATATTTTAAACTTTCATCTCAGTTTTCGGTCTTATTATTGTTTATATAATTAAGACTAAAATGTATTAATGCAAATGCCAACTTACAAATCATGGTGTACATTACGTACCATAAATAAAAATTTGTTTTATGATAAAGTGATTCTCCTTAATTTAGTATTCATTTTTTTAATTTAAGACTTAAATTAAAACTTAACTTGAATTAAAATGTAATTTTTGTGTTGATATTAACTTTATTTCACACAGAGTATTGGACAAACCACACACACACACACACACACACACACATATATATATATATATATATACACATTTTATAATAAAGCGATGCTCCTAACATTACTTAACTCTTTATTTAAAACACTATATTTCCTTTGTGTGCTTGCATATAAATTATGCCATCAAAGCATTATTAATACTGGTTTTATTGCCAGCAGGTGACAGGCTTGTACTGTGTATAAAGGCAGGTGACGTAACGCTGTATGTACACAGACCGATGACATGGACAGTTCATAGTCCTTCCTACTGCTCTCATCCATTCACTGACATTAGATTTTTCTCTTTTTCTTCAGACAGACCTCTGGGTACTGGTCCTGGTGGCCCTCTTGGAGACCAACATCCATGTCATTATTGAAAAGTGCCGAATCTAAAATTCTTGCCTGTAAGATCCTCACTGTCACCTTTTAATATTTAGAAATTTTGTCCAGTTATAATATCATAATATCCTATTCTATTATGTGGTTACACTTTAATTTAAGGTGTCCTTCCTTGTTACATTATATGTGCACTTATTATAATAACAATACATTATGCATAATTACATGCAAGTAACTCTAATCCTAATCCTAACTGCTGTAAATTCATGTAGTTTATTAATATTACTCTGTACTTAAATTTATAATTAAACTGTAAACACCTTAAAGGGGTCATATGATGCTTTTTTAAAGATCATTATTTAGTATTTTTGGTGTAACAAAATATGTTGACATGCTTTAATGTTCAAAAAACACATTCTTTTTCAAATACTGTACATTATTGTAGGTCCTCTATGCCCCGCCTCCCTTAAATGTTTAGTTTCCTACAAAGTCCCTCCTGACAAGCACAGTCTGCTCTGATTGGCCAACTAACCCAGTGAATTGTGATTGGCCGAACACCGCCAGCACTCCATAATCGCAAGCTTCATCTTCCAAAATAAATTTAAAGACAATTAATAATGTCCTTTGTCCTTAGTCAAGCCCGAAAGAGGAACAGAGTGGTTTGACACACATCGATAAAGCTTGTATGTGTTTGCATTAAAAAAACCACAGACGGTTAAGACAGCTGACTCCACTGTGTGACCCTCTCTCTCTCTCTCTCTCTCTCTCTCTCTCTCTCTCACACACACACACACATACACGCGATCGCAAAACTCTGCATTTGAACAGTCTATTGCAAAAACTTCTTCATGCACCAAGAGCTTGTAACATTCAAAAGAGAAAGGAAATATTGAAATCACATCATATGACCATGTTAAAAATAAATAATAACCTTATTTTATTCATAATATTATATTTCTTGATTAAATTTTATATAAAAAGAAAAAAATTTATCCCAAAATATCCTGTCCATTCTGCCTGTTGTTCAGGTCTCCAGAATGACGTGTGGTCCAGATTTGTGACGTTGTCAAATCAAAACAGAATATGGACCCTTAAAGTCACCAACAAATCATCCCACAAACACAAAGACCAAGGTAGAGCTTCTATTCCTCTTCTACAGTTGCTGTAAAAGTATTTTGCACAGTTGGATATTGTCTGACCCAGACCGTGTCCCTGTCTCTCGATAGCTGCTAAGACGCCCCTGGTGATGGTCCACGGGTTTGGAGGGGGCGTCGGTCTCTGGATCCGTAACCTGGACACTTTAAGTTGCTCTCGACCCGTCTACGCCTTTGACCTGCTGGGTTTCGGTCGCAGCTCTCGCCCCTCGTTCCCGTCTGATGCCTCATTGGCTGAGGAGCAGTTTATTACTTCCATTGAGCAGTGGAGACAATCTCTGGGACTGGAGCGCATGATCCTATTGGGCCACAGCCTGGGTGGTTACCTAGCAACATCCTATACAATCCAATATCCAGAAAGGTACAAAAAGCTTATAAATTAGAGTACAATAAATTGTAATGGTTTATAATAACAGCTGTCATTTGCTGAGCTATAATTAATTGAAAAAAAATAATAATAATAATTGTTTTCATAGAACACAAAAGATGTTCGTAAAATATTTAATGATTCTTTTTTAATGCAATAAAATATTTAAATGTTTATGTCATGCATTATCAAATTTTGATTAAAAATAGCAGCTTTTGGTAGTCTGAGCAAATAATGAGTCGAAAAGGTATGTTTTTGCAAAAGTAAACCAAAATATAAAAGCAAAATGTAAATGCAAAACAAATCATACAAAATATAAAATAAAACAAACAAAAAGTGGTTGCTGAATTGCTTATGTTACTCTGTTGGTTGAAAATGTCTGCTAAATGTATAATTGTTAATGAAATACATAAATATAAATAAAACAACAAAATCAAAAACACAAAAATCTAAGTAATTTTAAAGGAATATTGTACAAGCACACTTTGAAAAAAAAATCATCAAATTAATTCTATGGGTTTTAAAAATGTGAAACAGCAAAAACAGTATATTGTTTTAAAAAATGAACACAAAAGAATTCTGACATCTTTTGGTTGTCAGCATTGTGGAAGATGTTCTAATTGTTAATATAATGAACTACAAGACCTTGACAGTAGTTGTGTTTTGTGCACTAGAGTCAGTCACCTCATCCTGGTGGACGCCTGGGGTTTCCCTGAGCGACCTCAGCCTCAGTTACAGGGGTCAGGAGGTCAAGGGTCAGAGGTTAAGAGGGTCTCGCCCCCTCGCTGGGTCAAAGCTCTGGTGTCGTTGTTCAGCTTCTTCAACCCGCTGGCCGTCATCAGAGCAGCCGGACCCTGGGGTGAGTAGAAGGAGCATGATGACAGCGACTGCCTTACTGTCCACTAGCATCCTAACTGAAATGTAATCTCATATTTACTGATCTGGAGCAATTTTCATAAGCTTTGCTCCTCACATGAAGTGCACAGGACATGCAACAGCCTTCATCAGTAAAGTTAAGCTGCATTGCTTCTGCTATAATGACAAGTCTGCTAATTTTTATATTTTTCTTTATAAAACTAGGAGTTTCAGTAAAGTAAAAATCATAAATAATAAATTCCATAATTCTAATAATGGAATGTTTTTCATGGCTCACACTTATTAACAATGAAAGTTTCTTTTAGTTCTTCATACTCAGGAATAGCATTTTCTCCCTTAATAAAATATTTGAGTTTTTTTGTGATGTGCAAAATGTATATAAATTAGTTTATTTTTAAAAAATAACCTAATTAATTTTTAATAATAATTTTTGCATTATTACATTTTTATTACAAATTAATTTAAGAATGTCTTCGTCTTTTCTAGGTTGTTATTTCCAATTTTTATTTACATGCGTAACTTTCTACCTGATATATTTAAGAGCATGTCAAAAATTTTGATAAATTATTTACATATATATTAAAATGTTTAATATGTATTGAGAACCACTACTCTATAATAATCATAAAATACTTAACTATAAAAGTAGTGAAATATTCTGATTTGTAATTAAAACTGATTGTACACACAAACATTTTTGCAGTGCATTATGGGATGGACTTCTTCATAAATTTTACATGGGATTATGCCTTAGACTTGAACAAAACTGGAACAAATATTGCTAGGTGAAGTGAAGTTAATGTCCATAATCTGTTATTAAAGACATCATGTCACATGTGGTCATGCAGGTCCAGGGCTGGTAAACCGATTCCGTCCCGACTTCAAGAGGAAGTATGAGGATCTGTTTGATGACGACACCATGACGCAGTACATTTACCACTGTAACGCTCAGAACCCCAGGTACAGTCCTTATACACATGCATTCTCCTAAAGATGCAGAGGAACGTGTATCTATAATTATCTTTTCCTCTCAGTGGTGAGGTGGGCTTCAAAGCCATGTCTGAGTCTCTCGGCTGGGCTAAGAGGCCGATGGTTCAGCGTGTTCATCTGCTGCCCCCGTCGATGCCCGTCAGCATGCTGTACGGAGAGCGGTCCTGGGTGGAGTCATCCACTGGAAACACAGTCGCTCAGATCAGAGGCAAAAGCCCCACCAGCATCACGGTGAGAAATGATCGTGTTTGCACTGCAAAATTCACTATACGACTATACGACTAAAAGTCTTTTCTCTGTACAGCTGATCGAAGATGCTTCCCATCACGTTTACGCCGACCAGCCAGAAGAGTTCAACCGAGTGGTTGAGAGTATTTGTAATACTGTAGACTAAATAAGATGCACATTGGTTTGTAGTTGTAGGCATTTGTATTTTTGAAAGGTCTGTCCTGGGTTTGTGGGATCAGGTTGATGGAAACATTTAAAGGCAAAGCTGTTCTCAGACCTTGTCATGTCATATTCTGATTTTACTATTTGTGGCCTTTACTGTGGAAATGCTCTGTGATTGTACTTGCATGATTTAATGGAAGCTGGTTGTATTTGTATTTTCTAACCTATATTTCTTCAGATTTCTTTACAATCATGGACTGAGAAATCATCCTTCCTGTTTAACCTGTGTAATGAATGCACTGACAATGTTTGGACAGTCATATTGACTAAAAGATGATTAATTATCCATTTAGCATTATAAAGGATTGTCTGTTTTTATAATGATCATATCTTAATACACTGCTGTACCTTTAATAAGATGTGTCTGCAAAGACTTATATATACTTCTGCAGTGGCCATTTTTGTTTTTTATGTATATATTTATAAACGCAATACACGTAATACATAGTTTTATTACATTATATATTATTATCATATAGTATTTTAACTATCCCTTTTAATGTTGTTTATCATGACAATCTTTAAAAATGAACACAACTTTTATGAATCCCGAAGCTTATGCACCACGGTCACGTGACTTTAACTTTTTCCATGAAAGGTTGAGTTAGAAATAAACGAGTTTGCAAGAGCGTGATCATAAACACAAATGAGCCTGTAAAAACGGACTTGAAAGTAGAAGAGTCAACCTCAACAGTCGTACTATTGCTCATTAAGCCACTTGATAGAATAAAAGCTTAAATTAAAAATAAATCAAGAGTGGTGCATTACTGTATAATGTTGATTAGAATAAACGTGATCGTGAGCTTGTCTTATCAGACCCTAGTGTTGAAATGCTAAATCATTTTTGTTTGGGACCAGTAAAATAGTAATCCATGCAGAACTCGACTTTGTTTTTGAGAGCTGTTCTCATTCCTCTTGTAATTACAATTAAGTAACACTGCGAGGCGCTAGATCCAGCATTTCGCCTTTTGAAATAATTAGATACACACTGAATGAAACAGTGCGCCGTATGCAACAATAAATGTTTCAAACACTGTACCTATCTAGTAACATTGTTACATCACAAATGTTTTTTTTATCCAATTTTGTGCTAACATGGGAATTTAATCTACATAAAATAGTTCAATAAAACAAAAATTAAATAAATACCTGACCGTGTTTCTGACTTGTTCATTCTAGAAATAGAAAGTATTGAATGCATTTCAGAGTGAGACACCACATACAATCTGCATTGTGTGTGTGTTTATTTTATTTTTTGTACACTGCACATCTTGACAAAATATATTAGGAGATTCAGGACAGGTAAATACAGAAAATACACAGCCCATAGATTCCAGTATAAATTGTGCACTGCTATGCATTACAATTGACTTTAACATTATTTATTTATTTAAACCCCACCAAGAAACAAATTAGAGCAGGTGTGCAATGCGGAAAGGGAAAGAATTTATGAACATATTATTTATATATACTCATCACGGTGTTATCCATGAGTGAATGAATTAGTGGAAAACAATCTGAAATGCAGCAACACTCTTAATTGAGGCAGAGCTGATTGGTGTGAGCAGATTGTTCAGTAAACCTCTTCAACAAATTAATCTCATCACAGATGACATTTGTTCCAAACCAAAAATACATTATATAAACAATACAAACAAACTACCTTTATCTCCATAAACACCTAATAAGCAATAAAGTGTTACGGTCTTCATATATTTTCATAGTTGAAGGTTCCCAGTTTTTGTAAATAGCAAAATGATGTGAGGATACAACAGAATTATGCATCAGACCAATGCAGCTCGATATGAAATCATTATTAATATTAATCATTTACTCAAAGGAACATTAAATGAGTCAATAATAGTCATCATTGTGAACAGTATGCAATATAAGGCACTACAGCTGCATAGAAACTAAATGCATGAGCTACATGCGTTTATCCACAATAAAATATATATTTTGTAGGTTATCAGTCATCACATAAAATTTTAATACACGTTAATATATCGGCTTACTTTTTCAGCAGTGAACAGATCCATTTGATCAACTAAACTAAAGTAACATTTAATAGACACAATAAATCAAAGCAATACAGTATTTTAAATTATGTCTAAAATGAATTCAAAACAAATTTCAGATCAGGGACATACAGTAGGAATGATTGTATGTGAAAAAGAGGCTATTTCTTGAAGAGATAACCACATGGCTCAATGTAAACACTTTATATGTGCAGTTACTGATGATGCTGATAGTGTGAGTGAGTTCACTGGCTCTCGTGAACGTCGATGTCGGTCACACCGTGCACCTGCGACAGCTGTCTGCAGTCCAGAGACGCCACCAGCTTCCTCTTGCCTGCTATCAAGGGGACGAAGTGCTCCGTCACCGTCACATTGGCATGTTTGCCCACATCACTGAGAAAACAGAGAAAGAGAAGAAAAGAAAGAGAGAGATTAATGCAACATTCACAATACAATAAAAAAAAAAACTACTTCAAAGATTCACGAGCAGAGACCTGAACTGAGTGCAGGTCATTTCGCATTTACTATGATTTGAAGTATAGGTTTTATAATTATTATAGTACACTATTATAGTGTTTATTCATATTTGGAATTAGCTTTTTTTTTTTTTTGCTCTCATTTTTAGTTTTGTAATTCTGTAATTAGTTTGTCAAAAAAAAAAAAAAGATTGGTCATTTTAATGGAGCAAGAGCAGAGAAAGTGAATTGTGTACAGGTCAGTGTTATTTAGTATTTTATATTATATGTATTCTATTACAGTTGTTTGAATCTATTATTGTAACGTATAACAGTATTTATTAATATTAAGAAAAAGGCTATTTAAATATTCATTTTTAGATTAATTTTTTGTATTATTAGTTTATATTAGTTTATTATTAGCTTCATTCCGATTACCAGTGGATCCTGTCTGAATTTCAACCACAATTTAGACCCATATCTTAATTTTGTAGAGATCAACCAACTATTTATTATAATATGCAACATTCAACAAAACTCTGCTTGTATTGTATTTTATTGGAAAAGGGAGATCATAGAGAGCGCTTTAGCAGTTTGAAATAATCTTCTATAAAAATATCCTACAGGGCTGTTTTATCCAGTCCATAATCATAATAATCCTGTTGGGAACTTTGTCCTTTGGGATCTAGATTTTATGTTGTGTTTTGATCATGTAAGAAATTCCCATTAGGATCCTTCAGGATTGTTTCCAAATGTTAGAACTCCGAGAGGAATCCTGCACACATTCCGCTCAGGATAACTCTTACCCAACTTTGATGGGATGGAGGTCTCTCAGCCCGAGTCCTTCCACTCGGATGACCACATCACGCAGAGTACAAGGAAGAGGATTTGTGAATGTGATCTTCACGGACATCTCCTTGCCCACATATGCCTCTCCGATAGACTACAACAAGAAATGTTGGAGATTTACAAACCATCTCTGTTTTGACATGGAGCAAAACATTCAGCAAAACCTGTATTGTGTAAAAAGCGGCTGAGGATTCAGGAAGTCTCACCTCGATGTGGAGATCAGGTGTTCGGAGCCTAAAGCTGGTCTGATTGGCCAAAACCTGCTGGGTCTCAGTGACCCGTCCTGACAGAGTCAGCATGAGTGCGGCCTGGTCCACCAAGCTGATCCTGATACTGTGTGTATGGCAGCACCCAGTCAAGAGTCTTCTCTGGAGGACGTGAAATAGACACAAAGAGATCATCAGCAATGCTTATTTATTTACAGTAATAATACCAATTTTACTTATTTTCAAAAGGTATATGTATAAAGGAAAACCGATTCTTTTGTTTATTAACATTTTATTAATTACTTGATTTTACTTTGTCATTTTAAGAAATAATTTACATTCATATATTATTTTACTGAAAATAATGTAATAATAAAAAATACAAGTATAAAGTACGAAAAAATAAAGTTTTGTAAACAAGCTCATTGATTTTATATGCTTAATTCAATTTATTTCAGATATTAATGTGTTTAAACAGTGTGCACACTGGTACAATGGTGCGAGTAGCGTGCTAGTACAGTGTGCACACTGGTACAGTAGTGCGAGTAGCGTGCTAGTACAGTGTGCACACTGGTGCAGTAGTGCGAGTAGCGTGCTAGTACAGTGTGCAGTAGTGTGAGTAGCATGCTAGTAAAGTGTGCACACTGGTACAGTAGTGCGAGTAGCGTGCTAGTACAGTGTACAGTGTGCAGTAGTGAGAGTAGCGTGCTAGTACAGTGTGCACACTGGTACAGTGGTGCGAGTAGCGTGCTAGTACAGTGTGCACCACTGGTGCGAGTAGCGTGCTAGTACATTGTGCACACTGGTGCAGTGGTGCGAGTAGCGTGCTAGTACAGTGTGCACACTGGTGCAGTGGTGCGAAGTAGCGTGCTAGTAACAGTGTGCACACTGGTGCAGTGGTGCGAGTAGCGTGCTAGTACAGTGTGCACACTGGTACAGTGGTGCGAGTAGCGTGCTAGTACAGTGTGCACACTGGTGCAGTGGTGCGAGTAGCGTGCTAGTACAGTGTGCACACTGGTGCAGTGGTGCGAGTAGCGTGCTAGTACAGTGTGCACACTGGTGCAGTGGTGCGAGTAGCGTGCTAGTACAGTGTGCACACTGGTACAGTGGTGCGAGTAGCGTGCTAGTACAGTGTGCACACTGGTGCAGTGGTGCGAGTAGCGTGCTAGTACAGTGTGCACACTGGTGCAGTGGTGCGAGTAGCGTGCTAGTACAGTGTGCACACTGGTACAGTGGTGCGAGTAGCGTGCTAGTACAGTGTGCAGACTGGTGCAGTGGTGCGAGTAGCGTGCTAGTACAGTGTGCACACTGGTACAGTGGTGCGAGTAGCGTGCTAGTACAGGGTGCACACTGGAACAGTGGTGCGAGTAGCGTGCTAGTACCGTGTGCACACTGGTGCAGTGGTGCGAGTAGCGTGCTAGTACAGTGTGCACACTGGTGCAGTGGTGCGAGTAGCGTGCTAGTACCGTGTGCACACTGGTGCAGTGGTGCGAGTAGCATGCTAGTACAGTGTGCACACTGGTGCAGTGGTGCGAGTAGCGTGCTAGTACAGTGTGCACACTGGTACAGTGGTGCGAGTAGCGTGCTAGTACAGTGTGGCACACTGGTACAGTGGTGCGGAGTAGCGTGCTAGTAAAGTGTGCACACTGGTACAGTGGTGCGAGTAGCGTGCTAGTACAGTGTGCACACTGGTGCAGTGGTGCGAGTAGCGTACTAGTACAGTGTGCACACTGGTACAGTAGTGTGAGTAGTGTGCTAGTATGCCAGTCCGAACAAACCCAAGCTCACCTTCCTGTGGGTTCAGCTCCACATTAAGCGTGTCCTTCTTCACGGTGTCCTTCAGGACGCCGGTGTAGTACATGACTGCCACCTGGCTGTGGAGGGTGGTTCTGCGCGGCTGAGAGCTGCTGTTCTTCACCACGATCTTCAGCTGAGCGTCTTCTCCCCATGCGTGGACCTTCTCCCTCCATCTTCACCTCCACCTGCACATCCTCAGCAATGGGACTGGAGTAGACGTTGGGTTTAGAGCCGTAGCGACAGGCGGTTTCCACTGCGATACGCTCCTCTTCTGAACCTGATGTGACACATTAAATAAGATAATTATACTGTATGTATCCTACATATTTCAAAATGTTTTCTTTTGTGTTGCGCAGAATAAAGGTTTGTGGGTGAGCAAACATTGAGAGAATTTTTAGATTTGGGTGATCTGTCACTTTAAGTCTATTTTCTTATTGGTTTATATTTTGTGTAGCTGAGTAACTGAGAACGATGCTGATCTTTTTTCCTGTTGGTGAAACTCGGTGAATTTTAAACTACCCATTCAGAGATAATGACAGGTATTTTGGTGAAAAGGCTGAGTGGATTACGGGCAGAGGAATGTTAAGCCATTTTATGCCGGTTTAAACAGATATTGTGTGCTCTTGGCTTCCTCTGTCCGGCGATTTAGAAATAATTTCTGCTCTGTGTTGCTCTGGTAAGACAGCAATCGACTAAGAACAATGAGTTTACTCCTGATTGTATGGATAAAAATCTCACAAAGAAAGGTTATATTGCTCCCTAAAAAAAAAAAAAAAAATTTTTCAAAAAAATGTATCGTAATGTATACATGCATGATAATGTATATTCAAATAAAAATTGTCATTACAAATAATAAATTAAAATAATTTATATAAAAAAAATGAACATTAATAATTAATTAACAAAGTTGGATGCTTTGTTTTTTATAAAAAATAAAATACAAATAAATCTTAATATCAAATCAACGTCTTTAGTAACAATATGACATTTCTTCACAGCTTTTGTGAGATTCACTCATATTACAATCTATTTATTTTTCTCCTGGCATTTGGATCTACTAAAGGAAACTACACTAGTTCCCATACGAGTGTTCTCATGATTTTAATAGCATGTGATTTCATCATTATATATACGTGGGCCGTTTGTATTACGCAATATTTAATCAGGGCTTCTTCTTTGACAGCTATAGTTTATGCTTCCTGTGTTTCAGGTTGGTACAGGCAAAACAAGATACTGAGATTGATGTCTGATGTGCGTTTCTCACCTTCAGGATATTTGTAAAGGTGTGTGATGTCGACACGTTCGTCCGAGCCCACAGCTTTAGTGCTGATGCAGTGGCCGACTGCTTTCTTTCACTGTGGATCTGCTTGAAGGTGCCATCCAGGTTCCTCTGCCAGTAGATCTTATCACTGTTCACCTGCAGCAGAAAAAGCACAAGGTTTCAGCAGAAACTCCTTAAAGAGACGAGTCTGTCAAGATATATACAGGCTTCATAAAAAGATGCAGCACGTCAGGACCGGCCTGTTCTGAAGCACATTCACATTTAACAGAATCCACAAGTCTCTTAACTTCTGCATGTGAAGTACTCCGAGTAAAACAGCACATTTCAAGAGAAACATGAGAGCAGGGCGATTCTATCCATTATGAATAAAAAAAAAAACCATAAGAACAGATGATGTCCAGTGTTGATATTAAAAATCACTTTGGGTTATCAAATACAGCCGAAATTTAATAAAATATAAATACAGTATTAGATGAAAAATGAAGCAATCTTAATGTTAACTAACTGAAAGGAAGCAAGTTTAAGCTGCAGTAGAAAAAATACTCAAATAAAACATCAATTACTGAAACTAAAAATAGAACATGAAAATGAAAATTTATCTAAATTTTTATAAATATTATAATAGTAGTATATAAATAACACTCAGATAGAATATTTATCATATAAGAAATACATAATTTACTCAAATATAGTGTAATCCAAGACATCCAAAAAGGAAAGTTTTGAAGAAATTAGCAAGTGCAAGTTATTATATTCTAATGAACAAAAAAGATGATGAATTATGCACAACCGCATGAATATAAAATTATAGTATTTTCTGGAAAAACAAGAAGTTGCACATGAAAATAAGTCACAGCGTGTCAAAATTGCATGTCATATTTCAGAAATAATGTAAAACAGCTGTAAATAAAACTAAATCTTTACAAATATTATAAACATGTATTTTAATTCTTACTACATAAAAAGTCCCTGAAATGAAACTATATTCAGAACAGAACAGGAATTATATCGAAATAAATACACATTTATTATAAATACCAAGTCTAAATGTATTTCTTATATTAATAATAGATTTGAATATCAGTCACTTTGGAATATAAGTTTCAGTACGTTTCATATTATTAAAAAAAACGGATTATATTCCAGAAAAATATAATTTTCAATGAATGTGCACTTCAAAATTTGATTTATCTGTAATGCACGTTTCTAGACAGAAAGGCTGTGAATGCATCTTCTATGGCTGTTTATATGAAGATAATTTGACGTGTCTGGCCTCACCTCAGCAAAGACGAAAGGGGTGTCAAATTTAAGGTAGACCTGTCCGGAGCGAATAGCGGCCAGTGACGCTGGGCCACAGCGGAACGTCCCATAACTGGTCTCCTGAGGTGTGGAGTCCACGGCCTGCCAGCCGCCCAAACCAGGAGGCAGATCCGGACGGGCCATCCAGCAGTCGTTCCACACATGGAAGTTCCTGCAAAAGAGAGGAAATCACAGGAATGATACACCACTACAACAGCATGAAACTTTTCATGAAAATGAACAAATCCTCACCACACAGAGTCCGAGTTGAGATGATTGATTGGTTCCATATTCTCATCTAAATACACATCTGTTGTCAAGGACACATCCGTGTCATGTGCAGACTGGAAATTAGTTACAGAACGGGTAGGAATACCTAAACATCTCAATACTGGGACAGAGGAGAAAGAGAGCATGAGTTTAGACATCTTGTAAATATTCACTATAGAATAATATACATTACTGTTCAAACTTTTGGAAGAAATTAATTCTTTTATTCTACAATGATACTGCACATTTTGACTTTAAGATTAATACATTTCATTTCACCTAAACTTTATTATTTCTTCCCACTGAATTATTCACTGAACTTTTGTTTGATTACAGTAGGTCTTATTTACTGTGGACTCTATAAACAGCATAAAAGTAAAAATGGGGGTAATGGGGTGGCCTACACTTCTGCTGTCCAATCACAGTCGCTCTCTTTTGTATTTTTGGGCTTGATGATATTGTGTTGACTGATGCATCTTCAGAAAGCAGCATTTTCAAACGCTAGATACATCTAGCACTTATCTGTGATTTTTTATTCACAGTTAATGCTTTAATATTAAACTCTTTAAAAT
>NW_020526322.1:0-114370 GCF_003368295.1 Carassius auratus | reverse complement strand
CTGTAATGCAATTGTTACTAGTAAGAATTGCTATTGTAGAGCTCTGTAATTCAATTTGTACTAGTAAGATTGCAATTACAGAGCTCTCTAATTCTAATTGTTACTAGTAAGAACTGAATTATGGAGCAATGTAACTTAATTCTTACTAGTAACAATTCAATTAGAGAGCTCTGTAATTTAATTATAGAGCTCTATAATCAAATTGTTACTAGTAACAATTGAATTAGAGAGCTCTATAATTTAATTATTACTAGTAAGAACTGCGATTAGAGAGCTCTACAATTGAATTGTTACTAGTAACAATTATGATTCGAGAGCTCTGTAATTCAATTGTTACTAGTAAACATTACGATTAGAGAGCTCTGTAATTCAATTATAGAGCTCTGCAATTACTCATATCTTTAATGTGTATTTTTACTAGTAATAAATCAATTTAAGAGCTCTGTAATTCAATTGTTACTAGTAAGAATTCAACTAGAGAGCTCTATAATTGTAATTGTTACTAGTAAGAATTCAATTAGAGAGCTCTATAATTGTAATTGTTACTAGTAACAATTGAATTACAGAGCTCTGTAATTCAATTTGTACTAGTAAGATTGCAATTACAGAGCTCTCTAATTCTAATTGTTACTAGTAAGAACTGAATTATGGAGCAATGTAACTTATTCTTACTAGTAACAATTCAATTAGAGAGCTCTGTAATTTAATTATAGAGCTCTATAATCAAATTGTTACTAGTAACAATTGAATTAGAGAGCTCTATAATTTAATTATTACTAGTAAGAACTGCGATTAGAGAGCTCTACAATTGAATTGTTACTAGTAACAATTATGATTAGAGAGCTCTGTAATTCAATTGTTACTAGTAACATTTACGATTAGAGAGCTCTGTAATTCAATTATAGAGCTCTGCAATTACTCATATTTTTAATGTGTATTTTTACTAGTAATAAATCAATTTAAGAGCTCTGTAATTCAATTGTTACTAGTAAGAATTCAACTAGAGAGCTCTATAATTGTAATTGTTACTAGTAAGAATTCAATTAGAGAGCTCTATATTGTAATTGTTACTAGTAACAATTGAATTACAGAGCTCTATAATCCAATTGTTACTAGTAACAATTCAATTAGAGAGCTCTATAATCCTAATTGTTACTAGTAACAATTGCATTACAGAGCTCTATAATTAAAAATGAATGGAAGTCAATGGAGACAATATGACTAGTAATAAATGAATTGTAGAGCTCTCTAATTGGAATTGTTACTAGTAACAATTGAATTAGAGGGCTCTATAATCATAATTGGTTACTAGTAAAAAATTAAATTATAGAAGCTCTGGTAATTTGGTAATTGTTAACTGGCAGTACAAATTTAATTTGTAGAGCCTATAATTGTTATATGTTACTAGTAAAAAACCGAATTATAGAGCTCTACAATCAGAATTGTTACTAGTAAAAACTGAATTAATATGAGCCTCTATAATTTGTAATTGTTACTAGGTACAAATAAATTATAAGAGCCTCTTTAATTGAATTGTTACTAGTAAAAATATAATTACGATTGAGTTAACGCTGGAACAGTTTTATGCTGAAACGGCCTCCCATAATCTTGTTGCCATGGTTGCGTATGTACGTTGGTAAAGTATTTCAAAAGAGGGGCGATGCACGGTGGCCGAGAGAGCTCAACTTCACAAAACACATTCAAATAGAAAAGGCACCAGCAAATTAAGAAAAATCTTCATCAGTTTGAACAGCACACGTGCTGCAAATACTCAACACAATGAAATACAAAACAAGCTGCAAATGCTCACAACACAAACAAATACAGAAACGCTCTGCAAATACCTCAAACCAAAACAAAATTACCTGAAACAAAAAGAAAATTTAAACAAGGTTTTTTTTTTTTTTTTTGAGTATGATTACCATTTTATGACCATATTTGTACAAATACCATGGTTAAACTATGGTTATAGTAGTAAATCCATGGTTAATTTGTTAATGATTACAGAAACCATTTTTTTTGTTTGCTTTTTTAATATAATAAATGCATTTATTCATTAATTCATTCAATAGTAAAACCACAGGCTTTAGTTTTTGGTTAGTTTTTCTAAGGTAAGCCAGTTTACATAAACCTTTCACAGGTACAGAATTGTGTATTTAGTCAGCTTATTTAGGCTAATAATATCCATAAAGCTAAGGAATCGTATGACCAGGATTGTTAAAATAAACAAAATATATTTTTTCAGAGCAAAACATTTATAAATTATGTCCCAGCCACATTTGTCACTTTACGGTTCCCTTAAATATTTCCGATGTAGTCTGTGTTTTTGCAGCACATTTCTTTGTTTGTATTGTGAGTATTTGCAGCACGTGTTGTCAAACTGATGAAGATGTTTTCATAATTTACAGGTATTGTTGTCATTTGCAGCATGTTTTTCTCTCTCTGCCACCGTAGCAGGTCCTGTTGGGGTATGGGTGTGTTTTGTTTTGGTGCTAAAGAATCGGGTCAGGGCAGACGCAGGCTGAAGCACAATAATAGTCTAACCATTACTTTACCCACATTCTCACTACACACTGTTCTGTTGTCAATAAACACACATGACTATGGTGCTGCCTGCCACTGATGTTTACGTTCTCTGTGTGTGTATTGCTATGACTCCTGACCCCGGGGTCCTACGAGGAGCTGGTAGCTGCCTCAATTGTGCCTGTAGCGGTAACCATAGTGATCATATACAGGTGCATCTCAAAAAATTTGAATGTCATGGAAAGTTATTTTATTTTATTTTTATTTAATTCAAATAAGCAAACTTTCTTATATTCTAGATTCACAGACTGAAAATATTTCTGACTGAAATATTTCAAGAGTTGTTATGTTTTAATTCTGATGGTGACTTAAAAGTAGGAAACTTTTAAATAAAATTAAAAATCCAAAGTAGGTTTAATTATGCACTCAATACTTGGTTGGGGCTTCAGTGTGGCGTGGAGGCGATCAGCCTGTGGCACTGCTGAGGCACTACTGAAGACCAGGTTGCTTTGATAGAGGCCTTCAGCTCCTCTGTATTGTTTGTCAGATGTTATTTCTCTTCCTCTTCACAATACCCCATAGATTATATGTGAGGTTCAGGTGAGGTGAGTTGGCTGGCCAATCAAGCACAGTAATATCATGGTCAGCAAACCACTTGGAAGTGTTTTTTTTTTCACTGTGGGCAGGTGCTAACGTCCTACTAGAAGAGGAAATCAGCATCTCCATAAAGCTTGTCAGCAGATGAAAGATGGATGTGCTCCCAAAATCTCCTGGTAGATGGATGCATTGACTTGATAAAAAACAATGGAGCAACACCAGCAGACACCACAGCACCCAATCATCTCTGACTTCAGAAACTTCACACTGGACTTTGGATTCTGTGCCTCTCCAGTCTTCCTCCAGACTCCAGACCTTGATTTCCAAATGAAATGCTAAATTTACTTTCATCTGAAAAGAGGACTGTGGACCACTGAGCAATGGTCCAGTTCTTTTTCTCCTTACCCCAGGTGAGATGCTTCAGACTTTATTCTCTGGTTCAGGAGTGGCTTGGTTCTAGGAATGTGAAAGTTGTAGCCCTTTTCCTGAAGACGTCTGAGTGTGGTGACTCTTGATGCACTGACTCCAGCTTCAGTCCACTCCTTGTGACCCTCCCAAGTTCCCATACTAATTGTTACTAGTAACAATTGAATTACAGAGCTCTATAATTAAAAATGAATTGAAGTCAATGGAGTTATATGACTAGTAATAAATGAATTGTAGAGCTCTCTAATTGGAATTGTTACTAGTAACAATTAAATTATAAAGCTCTATAATCATAATTGTTACTAGTAAAAATTAAATTATAGAGCTCTTTAATTTAATTGATACTAGTAAAAATATATTTACGACGAGTAACGCTGGAACGTTTTTATGCTGAAACGGCCTCCCATAGTCGGTGTTCACATTGGTCATCTTTGCACTGGTGGGCGTCATGGTAACATCAGCATCAGTCCGTCACTGAAGTAGATATTCTCAATTCAGAACACTGTGGATAATGTGTCTGAACACAATGACTTTGACAGCTTATTTCATGTGATGATATAAGACACAACAAATTACACAAAAGAATGTCATTGAAAAAGTGAGGGATTACATACTTTCTGAGAACAAATAGACAATCCAACCCCCTCTAATAAACTTAAAAAAATAAAGGAAAGCTTTTGTTAATTCATAAACAGACCACAATGAACAGCAGATGCTGAAAATAAACCACAAGAACCTTCTTAAAAGACCTAAACATGATTACATGTCTGCTTTGTTTCGACTATTGGTATTTAGAGTAAATTAACAAAATACAAATGAAAGATAAGTAAAATGAAGAACTGAAAAAAGGCCACACCAACACACACAATCACCCCCCCAAAAAGTGTTAATTTCCTTCCAGATGTCTGATCTTATGTTTAGTAGCTATGTACTGTATGTAGGGCTTTATGACTTCTCTGCAATGCAGCTTTGTTGTGAAATAAAAAGTAAAAAAATATATATATATCTCTTTCAAGATAAATCATCTTGTTTCCACTGAATGCATTTGACACAAGCAGTTTGGTTTCTTAGTTAAAGTAAACGTGCATTCAAATTTTGGTCAGTTTAGTGGCAGTGTGACTCCAATGAATGCGGTTTCTGTTGGGTGAACGTGGACAAACGTCTTGTTCCTGTTTACTTTTGTGCTTCTAGATAAATGGGTAAAGGTTTTCCTGTTTTCCTGATTTCCACAAAATAATCACTGTAAAATAAAGTACTCAATCCATTAACAGTCATAGGCCCTATTTAAGAAATCAGATTGTTACCAACCATGCATCTTCACAAACCTTTCTATTTTCTCTACACTGAAAAAAATTAATCTGAGTGGATGTAAATGTTAAGTAATTAAAATGTGTGATATCAACAATGAAATGTTAAGTTTGTGTCTTTACTTTAATATATCTAGTTTTAAATTAATCTGCATTTGTTCAAAAAACAAGAAAATGTGTATTTTATTCCTTTACAAAATTAATCTAAGTAATCCCAGCCAAGCTTTTTAGGTACACACGCACAACAAACAATACCTTGTTTTATTTACTCGCTTGGTACAAAATAAAAACCTTCTTGGGCTTCTGCCAGCTGAGATCACGCAGCATTTTCAACTGCCATTTTTATTCGGATAATTTTCAAAATATTACTGACGCTAAATGCCTCATTCGAGCCGTGAGACCTCCAGACACGCGTAAACGCACCTTTACATTGACTTAACATTTAAATCATTCGCGCCAGACGCTCTAGACTAGAGCGTATAATCCGCGTCTACCGCGTCTCGTTTGCCGCTTGAACATTTTGAGATCATTCGCTTTATTCGCGCTTGAAATTAACCTCACAACAGACGCGAATTCATGTCATGGGGGGGCTTCTGCCAGCTGAGTTCACGCAGCATTTACAGCCGCCATTTTATTCTGATAATTTTCAAAATATTACTGTTATCGTGTCATGAAATGTAGTTTTTGAAGTATTTCAGGGGAGAATGTAGTTGTTTTAAACTCAAATATGCGGTTTATTTATAAAGACAACGTCTATTTAAAAAAATGTGTTTCGCCGATTTCAGAGATGAGCTCCATGCGATCAGCGGGAGCTCCGTCATCATGTATCCGCCGAGAGCAGCTTCAGCTCGGCTAGACCATCTGACATTTGCCGCTGGCTCTGATGTCTCTTTAGTGGTTCAAGATAAAATATAATTTGTTTGGGGTAAACGAAACGGTTCTTATCTTTGGCCTTTATTCAATCAATCTATTAATATGTTTTATATATATAGGTCCTTTTTATTCCTGTCTCTATAGAAATATGAACTTTTGTCACATAGGTATTTCGTCATACAGAATGCATACTCCATGAATTATGCGATCTGAAGATCTGAAAGAGTGCCCATTAGCGCGCTCTGTCTGTTTCTCTTCGTGGTTTGCGTTTGTTAGGACGGTAGTTTTACGGTCTATGGTTAGAGCGTTTACAGCTGTCAATCATAATATGTGACCATAATCCTGCCTTCTGCATGACGCGGTTCCCTGTACACTTTCTCATCTGAGCTTCGAGGAAAAAAACAAACAAACATTTCATATGAAACTGAAGACAATTAGCTGTCTGATCGGCAGGTCAACTACCTGTAGTTGTTTGTGGAGAGAAGAAAATGTGAAACTATTTTTAATTATAGTTATAGTTACATGATTTGCTATGAATTGGGTTTCTTGCATTGGTCAGTTACTAACCATTAACTTACACTGTGTCCTTAACCAGGTGATTCTCCTGACAATAGGCTACACTGGATAAAGGTATGTAACTTTCAATAAATTCTATTTAAATTATATAATAAATTTATTGTAGTGAGGAAACTGGGGGTAAAGTTATAACTCAGTTGGCAGTTTTTTTTTTTTTTTTGCATTTCACAGAGTAAATTTATAGTCCTGTAAAAAAATTTTTTTTTTAAAAAGTGACGACTTAAGGGGTGTGCACCATATGTTGCTGGTTGCTCAAAGTCTGCCATTGCATTAGTTCCCATTGCCATGATAATCTATTTTTGTTGATCCCATGGTTACATACATTAGCTAAAAAATAAAAAAAACTTAATTAGTTTACTTCCACCATTTTAAAGTCACATCTTTCTATTTAACATTGATGAGGCTGTGATAAAATCAAACTTACCTGATTACCTGTGGAGAAAATAACAAGATGCTTACCTGATGAAGCTGTAAGAAAAACATCTGATCAATGATGGTGTAATTTTAGATTCTCTTCTTTTCATTCGTCAGTTGCATACTCCCCTGGACAATTGTATGGCTCAGAACAACGGGCCTCAATATTGTCATATTTGACCAATCTACTTATGCTCAGTTAGTGCCCCAAAATGACTCTAAGAATATGCTGGGATCTGTGTGATGCACAGGCACCATAAATTAATGTAAAAGTCAAGACACTCACACTGAAGACATAGTGCACATACAGTTTTGTTTAAAGATGTCATAGGTGTTGAAAGTAATCCTTCTCTGTAAAGTTCAAAATCAAAACAAATGACTTTTGGTGACTTGTTAGTTGAATGTTTCTTTAACAAATGTGATTCGAGGGAATTCCAGGATGGACAAGGGCAATCAGTATGTAAACAGGCAAAAAATAGCTGCCATCTTTCCTTAATTTGTAGTATTGTTTGGTTAAAGGGGTGGTATAATACCCCTTTTTACAAGATGTATAAAAAATCTCTTATGTCCTCAGAGTATGTGAAGTTTTTGCTCAACATACCACACAGATAATTTTTATAGCATGTAGTAAAAAAGCTCAGTTTTTGTATGTCCCTTTAAATGCAAATGACCTGCTGCTCCTGGTTGCATGTTCCTGGGGGCAGGATTTATGTAAATTTTAGGGTTAGTGATGTCACCAACCCGAGTGGAAGCCGTTGTAGTCTCTACCAGCCGTTTGTTGTAGTCCTTAAAAATAGATTTCTCTAAAAGAATATATCTCCCTTTGCTTTGAACTTTGAATGTCGTAACTTTGCAGATGTTGTTTATGCTCAAACAGCAACATTACACACTAACTAAAATTAAAAAAGTGAAATCATAATCAACCATCCCTTTAAGATTACAAATGATTGACCTGATAAATAAATATATATTTTCTCTTTACATTTTTGAGGACAGACAAGCAGACAGAGAGGCAAACACAACTAAATGGAAGCTGTGCTCCTCACCGCTACCAGTATATGACGAATCTCGAAACTGACTTCCACCACCCTCAGAGAGACCACCCAATTTGCTCCTCATTTAGGGTCTGGATGTACTCAGATCTAGCATCTGGATTATATGGGATGGATTTGCAAGATTTGTACCTTTTTTGCCCCTGTAACAAATGAACTTTTGAGACACTACAGATTAAGGCACAACCACAATGAATTTCTTCCCTGTTTACATGCTGATTGCCCTTGCTCCTTCAAAACCTATAGTGCTCTAAAATCACATTTGAGAAGGACACATTCAACTGAAAAATCAACACCAGAAGTACTTTTTTTTTTAACTGTGAACTGTGCACTTCTTTTTTCTCCACTGAGAAGGATTACTTCCAACATCTTGGAGTTCATCTTAGGAAAAATGAAACTGTGCACTGTGTCTTTAAAGACTGTGATTTTCAGACAAATGTGTATGGAACCTTTGCTTCACACAGATCCCGACAACACGCAACATATTCTTCAAGTGACTTTCAGGCACAAGCTGTACATAAGCATATAGATCAGTCAAATATTACAGATAATATTGTTGAAGAAGCACATTGTTCTGACGCATACACGTGTTTGGGAGAGGATGACTTTTCAGGAGAGTATGAAACTGAAGAATTGAAAGAGGATGAAATTGAACTAAAATTAGGCCACCTTCTGTTAAAATTACAGAGCATTTACAATGTTCCAAGCAAGTGCATTAATGAAGTTGTAGCAGAGCTCCAGTTCATATCCTCTTCATTGTCAGGTCCTGGCATAAAAAAGACTGTAAACACATGTTTAAGGAAACATGACTGTGTGCTTGATGACACTGTCATCTCAGATTTAGTCAAACAGTTGAGTAAGTCCAACTTTGTTAGCACAGCTTTAAGAGCTGATGGTCCTCTTGCCACATCTTACAGAAGACAGCAGTTTTTTAAGAAGAATTTTCATGTGGTTGAGCCTGTCGAATTCATTCTGGACAAGAAGGAAGGTCGAACCTTACAATATGTTCCCATTCTTCAGTTATTGTCACAGATATTAAGCGTTAAAGACATACAGGAGAAAGCTTTCAACTCTTCATATGCTACTCATGAGAGTCGGTACGAGTCATTTACTGATGGAACACATTTTAAAGAAAATGCACTTTCATCGACTGAAGACGTAACACTTTCTCTCCTTCTCTACATTGATGATTTTGAAGTGTGCAATCCTCTGGGAACATCCCGAAAAAAGCACAAGATTACTGCAGTGTATTGGGTATTGGCAAATGTTCCACTACAGTTTCGTGCAACACTTAAGTCAATTTATTTAGCTGTACTCTGTAAGGCTGTAGATGTAAAGAAGTATGGTTATGAGGCAGTGCTTGAGCCATTGTGAAAAATTGTCCAATTGGAAGAAGAAGGACTCTTTATTCCTTTGTTTGGAAAGAAAATCAAAGGCACGATAGTTAGTGTAGTAGCTGACAATTTAGGTGCCCATTCACTCGGTGGATTTTTGGAAAGCTTTTCTGGATCTCATGTCTGCAGGTTTTGTTTGGGAAAGCTGTCTGAGTTTCAGGTAAAAGAAGTGAGGACTGGGGCCTTCCAAGCAAGAACGAAGCAGGAACGTTCTTTTCATGTACAAGCAGCTTTAGAAAGTCCCACTGTCACTCACTGCTTTGGTGTGAAAAGGCAATGTCCCTTAACTAAGAAATTAAAATACTGTGATGTTTTGTCAGGGTATCCCCCAGACGGAACCTTACTTTGCAATCCTGCAGTAAAATCCAACATTCTGGACAAACTAGCAGAGAGCATCTTTGTCTACACCGCCTATCCATCAAGTGCACAAAGGGAGCAGGTTGCTGAGGCCCTGGTTATGAAACACCCATGTTTGAGGGACCCAGTATCCTTCAATGGTCTATATAGTTGGCACAACAGCCTGAAGTACAAACTTGGAAATTTCAGAGCAAAGGTGAAACATCTTGGAATACCAGAGCTAAATGTCAACTGTCTCAAGAGAAAGTCAGCTGCAGATAAAACCCCAGCAAAAAACTTAAAAAAAGCAAAGAAATCTGAGGTAAATTATCTCCCACCTCATCCTCAAGGCGAAACTGATACATCCCTTGAAAAGGAGAGAGTGGAGCTTCTCTATGAGTACAAGAAGAGAGACAACAAAAGTGTCATTAATGAGAAGATGGCAAAAACCTTCTCATTGCGTCGTTAAGATGTGATCCAGAAACCACTTGTTATTGACTTAAATGCTCGATGGCCTGCCCTGTTTGAGTTTTCCCAGGTATGTAGAACATTTTAATACTTATCTAATTGCATTTTAAAACTTATCTAAATTCTAATTGTAATTTGCTGAAACTAAGCTGCTAACTTAACTAAACTGAAACCATGCACTTAAATTAACTCTGCAGCATCCCTTTCCAGACATCAGGCCACCTAAATGTTGTTCTTAGTGTATTTCTAGGGTTACTTTTTCTAGTTGGTATACTGTTTCTCTTCCCTGTGTCTCTAATTCTTTTCTTTCAGTATCTCATGATGTCTCTCCATCTCTCTTGGTCTCTTTCTCAGATCGAGGAGGAATTCCGGAGGATCACACTGAAGCCACTACAGTCCACATTCTTTGGGAAGTTGGACGAATACACGCCTAAATTGTTGAGACTCTACAGGAGGAAGGGAGGAGCTGTTGGGAAGAAACTTGATGAGACCCTTGAAATCATGAATGAGGCATGTACTTTTAAAATTAAAGCAGTTACTTTAATGTTGTAGCATTCTTATATCTGTACTTATAGGGTCACAAAATTGAATTTCTGTCATTAATTTCTTACCCTCATTTCGTCCAAAACTGTAAGACCTTCTTTCATTTTCGGAACTCAAATTAAGAGTCTTTTTTTTTTAAATATAAAATCTGAGAATTTTCTGACCCTCCATAGACCGCAACTTCATTGCAACTTTTAAGGTCCAGAAAGGCGGTAAAAACATTGCTAAAATAGTCCATGTGACTCCAGTGGCTCAACCTTAATGCCATGAAGCGGCCAGAATACTTTTTGCGCACACAAAAATAATGACATTGTTCAACTATTTTATCTCTTCCATGTCAGTCTCCTATGCTGTTCACGTAGTAAACACAGCGTTGCCTTTCCGTGTTCTACTTAAAAAAACGCTGGCTCAGTATTGGCCTCTGGTTGGCCAGCTCCTGCGTCAGCATCACATACATGCATCATTGTGCTTGCATGAACCGTGTCGGCCAGTAGTAAGCTGGTGTTGAAGCGCAACTCTGTGTTTACTACATAAACAGCGTAGGAGACTGACACAGTAGAGACAAAATTGTTAAAAGTCGTTCTGTTTGTGTTTTTTTGCACACAAATAAAAGTAATCGTCGCTTCATCACATTAAGGTTGAGCCACTGTAGTCACATGAACTATTTTAACGATACTTCCTTTCTCGGCCTAGAAAGTGGTTATGATGTTGCTGTCTATGAAGGGAGTGAGACAGCTCTCAGATTTCATCAGAAATATCTTAATTTGTGTAATCTTATGGGTTAAGAACAATATGAGGTTGAGTAATTGACAGAATTTTAACTTAAAGTGGTCAGTTCACCCGGAAATGAAAATTCTGTCAGCTATTACTCACCCTCATGATGTTCCATACCTGTAAGACATTCGTTCATCTTCAGAACACAGATTAAGATATTTTTGCTGAAATCTGAGAGCTGTTTCACTCCTCCATAGGCTGATTGGTAATTGCATCTATCAAGGCCCAGAAAGTTAGTAAAGACATCGTTAAAATAGTCCAAGTGACTACAGTGGCTCAACCTTAACTTTATGAAGCGACGAGAATACTTTTTGTGTGAAAAAACACAAAAATAACGACTTTATTCAACTATTTATTTTCTTCCGTGTGGGCCTCTGACGTGAGTTCATGAGAGCCCCACGACGCATGAGCGAGAATACAGATGACATCCTGACATAGCCGGAAGCGCTTCACTGTCTGTTTACAAGCAGGTGTGTGGGTGCCTTTTGCCTCCTACGACTCCTGTGTCTTCTGATTGGCCCATTGATCTGGCACATCGCAACTGCTGAGAGATCAAAATTAGTTCACATTTTGCAACTTTTAGCCAACCCTGTCAGTGAGGGTTACCTACACGATTTCAGCAAAGCAGATGTTACACAAGGAATACTGATGTATATGAACACAGCGAAGCCAAGAACACAAAGAGCTCGCTAACATTACAATTGTACTGTTTGCAAAAAAAAAAAAAAAAAAAAAAACAGACACACACACAAACTTTTCACAATCACACATGATAATACAATACGCATTGTGATGTTAAAATGAAACCGTGGTTCAGAATAACACAAACAAATCATGGAAAGATAAAACACAATGATTTTCATACTGCTACAACTAAGACTCAAGCTAATTTTTGTTTGGTCTGGTTTCAGAGTTACTTTCAGGCCTACTACAGTAAAAACTTTTGTGATTTATACAGTACGTGTCTTCACAATGGAGTAATGCGGTGTTAAACGTGGAACAGTAACAAACACTGTTCAACATAAACTACAATTCAAAAACTCTAATGTAACTTTGAGCTAGTTTCACATTATGTAGATTATCTCAGTAATAAAATCTCGGCTCACTTACATTTTCTGGCTAACAGCTGAAATGTGGACTGATGCTAAACCTATTTTTCAGTGCTTAAAGTTTGGTGAAATATATGTTATAAATTTAAGAACGATAAACTATATCAAATGTTCTTAAAAATATAAACATCAGACATGACAACTTTGTAAACACTTAACAAATAATATTAAAAATAAATAAATGTTTAGATATTTAGGGGAAAAAAAAGATATACTACAACATTTCAGGGGACCATGCTTTTGAAGACAGTAACTTCACACTGTGTTGTTTTAATGAAAGTAGATAAATTATGAAGACAATCATGACAACACGCAGTTGCAGTCATGTGTGTTTCCCGGATCAAACCTTTTGGTCAGATGAATACCTAAAACAAGTGTCTGTGTGTTGGTGCAGACCGTCTAAAATGGACTAATACATGCCCCTTTCAATTAATTAACTTTATGCCATCTATGATTTTTTTTTTTGACTGGTGTGATGTTTAGAGACACAGACAAAGGAAATAGTGTCTGTGGCATCCTTGACTTTTAATGTCTAAATTTAAGTGTAATAGATGGTCTGGTCTGAATTTCTGGTCTGTCTATTGATTTTTTTTTTTTTTTTTATAAATTAATTTGATTTTGAGGCTTCATTCAGTATTCACTGTTAACATTACTGCATAAGAAAACAACTGTAATGTCTGTTTTGGGTTTTGTTTCATGTTCATGTTTTCATGTCTTTTATTTTGTAGTTTGATTTGCTGTTTGTGTCATGCTTCCCTTGCCCTCTTGTTGTCTTGCTATTTGTTCCTCTTGTTCCTTGTGTCATGTTCCGATTGGTTGTCTTAGTCATGTGTCTGTTTCCCATTGGTTTGTTCTTGTCATGTGACCTGTATTGTTTGTTATAAGTAGTTATGCTTTTGTCATTAGTGTTTGTTGTGTATTAACATAATGTAATGTTGTAACCTGCTGTCGGTGAGTCTAGTCTGTTCATGCCACGTCAGGTTTGTTCAAGTCAAGTCTTTATTTATTGTTTGGATTTCACTGTAAATAAACTGCACTTGGGTTCATCACTACACTTGCCTTTAGTAGACTGTTTGTTACAGAATACACAATCTTAAAAATGAACCCAGCAGTTGTTCGTCTCCTGCGTCTTTGCCAAGGAAACCGGGCCATTGAGGACTATGTGGAGGACTTTTGTGGTTTGTGTCATCTTGTGGATTTTAATGATGTGGCCCTTAAGGACATATTTCGGGTGGGTCTTAATAAGCCCATTTGCTCTCAGCTTCCTGGGGGAAAAGTTCACTGGTCCCTGGAGGAATATATTGACCATGCTCTTTTCCTGGCTGGTTCATCATTTACTGTGGGGATTGCTGATGAGGAACACCGCTATTCCACAGTACCTGCCACATCAGAACTTTTCCACATCCCAACCATCATGTCAGGAGTTGTTCACGTCACGCCAGCCAAACCAAGCCCTACTCACACCATGTCTGCCAAGCCACAGCCTGCTCACGTCATGCCTGCCAAGCCAACACCTGTTCATGTCATGCCTGCTACACCAGAGCCTACTCACGTCATGTCAGTGTCTCAAGAGATTCCCGACAACATGGCCGCTATTCAAGAGCTCCGTCGCAAAATGGCTGCCACTCAAGAGTCTCTTCGGAAAATGGCTGCTATTCTAGAGTCTCGTCACGCCTCAGCTGAACTTCCAGAGCCTCGTCACACCTCAGCTGATCATCCAGAGTCCCGCCACGACATGGCCGCCATTCCAGAGTCCCGCCACGACATGGCCGCCATTCCAGAGTCCCGCCACGACATGGCCGCCATTCCAGAGTCCCGCCACGACATTGCCGCCTTTCCAGAGTCCCGCCACGACATGCCTGTCGAGCCAGGGCCTTCACACAAGATGGCCGCCACGCCTGAGTCCCCGGCCAAGTCTTGGCAGTCACTGAAACTGTTCCTGTGGCCTCAGTACTTCTAGTAATGGCAGTCACCATTTTGAGCGTGTGGGCCACTCACTGCACTCCAGAGACGAGTCTGTTCCTGAGGCTTCTCCTGACTGTGAATCCACTCTAGTGCCTCCAGAGGTGGCAGCTTCTGCTGCAGAACCTCCAGAGGTGGCGGGGTCCACTACAGAACCTCCCAAGGTGGTGGCTCCCACATTCGAGCTCTCAGCCTGTCCTGTCACGGCCAAGGAGGCCGTCCACGAACTCTCTGCCTGTCCTGCCACAGCCAAAGAGGCCGTCCACGAACTCTCTGCCTGTCCTGCCACCGCCAAGGAAGCCATGCACGAACTCACTGCCTGTCCTGTCTCGGCCACGGAAGCCGCTCATGAACTCACTGCCTGTCCTGTCTCGGCCACGGAAGCCATTCATGAACTCACTGCCTGTCCTGTAACGGCCACGGAGGCCGCCCAAGATCTCACTGTCTGTCCTGTCATGGCCAAGAGGTCTGTCCATGGTTCTGCTCCACCGCCTGGCCACCCCGCTCTGCCTGCACCGCCATGGCTCCCCGCTAGGCCTGTACCGCCATGGCTCCATATTGCTCTGGATCTGCTCCACGGCCCAGGTCCCCCTCTGTTCCATGGTCTGTCTCTGCTCCATGGCCCAGGTCCCCCTCTGCTCCATGGTCTGTCACTGTCTTATGATCCGGATCCACCACTGCTCCTAGCTCCAGGCCCGCCATTTCTCCACCCTCCAGATCCTGTTCCTTTTCATGGGCCTGGCCTTCCATCCCTCCCCCGGTTCCGCCTCCACTCCACCACCCTCCTGGACTTTCTGGGTTTTGTTTGGGCGTCTGGAGCCGCCCTTAGAGGGGGGATATGGCTCCCCGCTAGGCCTGCACCGCCATGGCTCCATATTGCTCTGGATCTGCTCCACGGCCCAGGTCCCCCTCTGTTCCATGGTCTGTCTCTGCTCCATGGCCCAGGTCCCCCTCTGCTCCATGGTCTGTCACTGTCTTATGATCCGGATCCACCACTGCTCCTAGCTCCAGGCCCGCCATTGCTCCACCCTCCAGATCCTGTTCCTGGCCTTCCATCCCTCCCCCGGTTCCGCCTCCACTCCACCACCCTCCTGGACCCTCCTGGAGCCGCCCTTGGGGGGGGGGGGGGGGGGGTATGTAATGTCTGTTTTGGGTTTTGTTTCATGTTCATGTTTTCATGTCTTTTTGTTTTGTAGTTTGATTTTTGTTCCTTGTGTCATGTTCTGATTGGTTGTCTTAGTCATGTGTCTCTTTCCAATTGGTTTGTTCTTGTCATGTGACCTGTATTGTTTGTTATAAGTAGTCATGTTTTTGTCATTAGCGTTTGTTGTGTATTAACGTAATGTCGTAACCTGATGTCGGTGAGTCTAGTCTGTTCATGCCACGTCTAGTCTGTTCAGGCCACGTCAAGTTTGTTCAGGACAAGTCTTTGTTTATTGTTTGGATTTCACTGTAAATAAACTAGGGCTGCACGATTAATCGCATGCGATTGTCATGCGTGTCTTTGTCAGTAAAGCCGGTTCTGTGATTAGCAGTAAATGTCCACCACCTGGTTTCAAATGGAGCGGCACTTCCCAGCTAGAATTTTCTTTGTTCTAAAATGTTCTAAGAACATTCCCATGGATTGTTCTAACAATGTTTTTAGCGGGTAGTTTTATTTTTGTTCCCAGAACGTTCTCTCAAAAGATAGGATAACGTTCTCTAAAAACATTCTACAAATGTTTATCAATAACATTATTAGAACATTATTCCATAACATTCTAATTAAGATTTAAGTGGATGTTTAGATGTGGATGTTGATGTCTGTTTAAAAGTAATAGCTTGGTTTGATGTCACCATAATGCTGGTAAGTGTTGGCTTTAGTTGTGCAATTTGACACTTGACGGTGTTGTTTTTTAGCTGCTGTCATCTTTATTGTGGCTAAAACAGCAAACGAATATGTGGTTCAATGGTGCTGTTTGCTTGCTGATGATTGATATGTCTGATTACCTGTTTTCACCCAAGCTACTGTGTGGTGTTAGTTAAGTATTATTTATTAAAGTGACTCAATGGTCAACAACCTGACACCCAATTGAATTTAAAGCAGATAATTTCAAAAATTAAAAAAAAAAAATTGTCACACAAACATCAAGATTCAGTGTATGAATCTCAGCAATGGTGACATGCTTTATGCTGCAATGTATTCTGGGTACATCATGCAAAACTCATCCATAGCACCCAGAATGCATTGCGGCATGAAGCATGTCACCATTGTTGAGATTCTTACACTAATTCTTAAGGTCTCTGTATGTCTAAGCATCCTATGGTTTGAAGTGATTCTAAAACAATGTAGTTTAAAAAGATCAGATAAAAATAAAATAACATAAATTGTCAGGACCCTGTGTATTGCAACACATCTGCTATAGTCACTAATATTAAATTAATAGCGTAGAACAGACTCCTGGTAAAATCAGTTGATTAGATTGTTACATTAAGACATTTTTAATATCAGCCAGTAACCAACATTATCGAATGACATCTTTTTCTCAATGTTTTTGCTGTAACAGGTATAATTACAGCAGCTAAATGAACGCTAACACTGAAAAGACTCATACTTCCTAAGTACTGATCAGCATAATGGTGACATCAAACTAAACTATAATTTTCAATAAACCATCAACATCTCTGTTAATCTCAATAAGAACTTTTTTACATTTATGACAGAAATAAATCTTGTTTATAATAAGTGAAGATTGTCATGTTTTTGGAGTATTTACGCTAGAGTTTGACACCAAACAGAGGTTGGGTTTTCACTTTCAACCAACATCTGACTTCTGAGCAATGTCAGTCCACATCTAGTGTGATGGGAAGCCGTAATTCACTGACAAGCTGTGCAATATCACGTTCATAATCGCAGATTAATCGCATGCGGTTATGAACGCGATATTGCGTAGCTTGTCAACGATCTGCAGCTCTGTATATTAGGTGCGGCTCCATTTGAAAGCAGCTGATGGACATTTACCGCTAATCACAGAACCATCTTTACTGATGAGACACGCATGACAATCGCATGCGATTAATCGTGCAGCCCTAAAATAAACTGCACTTGGGTTCATCACTACACTCGCCTTCAGTGGACTGTTTGTTACAACAAACACTGTTCTTTGTATATTTGTTTGCATTTAGTTTGGGAAGGTCCTATTCTTGTCCAAAAATGACAGTACCATGTGTGCACAAAGTGAGATTCATACAGATTGAGTTTCTGAATATGGAGTGGGAAAACTTAACTGACCTGAACAAAGTCCAGACCAGGGCACTTTACTGTCCCATGAGGCCATGAGAGAAGAGGTTTAATTTGAATAAATGGCTGGGAATAGCAATTTCTGACAAAGTTAGGATACACAGCTGCAATTTATGTGGAAATCAAAGTGGTTTTTCAGGGCTCTGCAATGGCTTAAATCCTTCTAATTAAACTTTGAGGATTTGGTTGAGTGATCTCAGGTTACTGAAAAACAAACTAAATTTTTGACTTACAAGATTCAGTAGTTATTTTTATTATCATGATTATTATTATTATATCACATTACATATTCATTTATGATGTGTGAGTAGAGAAAATAAAAATTGAGAGAAAAGTTTAATGTATTTTTAAAAGTTAAAACAGATTTGAAGAATCAAAAAGCATCTGTCCACTAGAGGGCAGAAAAGATCAGACAGTCAGAATAGTATACTATTAAATTCATGAAACCTTTCTCTCAATTTTCATTTTCTCAGCATATATGAATGTGTAATGTGTTGATGATGATGATGATGATGATAATAATGCTTGTTTATAATACTTATAATAATATTAAACAGTGGTGTATCTGAATGAGCAAACATGATGTGATATTGATCAGGATCCGTCACACTGGTATTAAAGTTGTAGTTTGTTCATTAGTTTGAAACATGAAGCTAGAGCCACCGTTTAGACAGATGACTAGTTTATAAATGGCCATGAGTACAATGATTGCTAAACTGTGCTGTGGTCCTAGTCCAGGGATGATCTATTCATAGCTGGCTGTAGCGATTTGTGCCAAACACTGAAGAATAGATTAATTACTATTCATAATGAAAAGCACAACCACAACAATAAAACAGTACATTGACATATAGCTTATAAAACATATTTTATCAAAAATGCATAAGATGAGGCATGTGTAACTATGGCCTAATCAGCTTTATATGGATACCCTAAGATATATACCTAAGAATACAAACCCCTCTCCCCAATGGCAGGCTTCCAACTGAATGAAAAATTAAAAGCAAAGATATAATGCCACAAAATCACAGATTTATAGTCATTACTAAAACACATTAAGCTTAACAAAAGAAACCCATTCTACCCTGAAATTTCAACAGTTAAGTTGAAACAAAGCCAGACACTCATAAACATTACTAGTTGGGGTGGTCGAAATACCTTATGTTACTTTTTATCCTCACGATACTGAATATCTCAGAACGTCACTTTAATAATCCTGGAGAAATAAACATACTATGCTTTAGGACAGTGGTTCCCAACCACGTTCCTGGAGGCCCCCCAACACTGCAGATTTTCCATGTCTCCTTAATCAAACACACCTGATTCAGATCATCAGCTCATTAGTAGAGACTCCAAGACCTGAAATGGGTGTGTCAGACAAAAGAGAGATACAAAATGTGCAGTGTTTGGGGGGCCTCCAGGAACGAGGTGTTCTTAAAGGACCATCCTACTACATGTGGCACTTCACATGCTGTATTATATAGTGACTAATAAATTACACAAAGTATTAAATTAGCAAACACTGCCTCCCTAATAAGATGTAGTCAGTTCAGTGTTTCTTTGTCCGGTCTCATCAATTTGTACTTTTGTATTAAGCCTACCTGTTGTGGATTACCTTGCGTGGATATATAAAAGACTTTTACTTTCATCTTCATCTTCATGCGAGTTAATTCTACACAGAACCATGACTGTCAGCAAATAATTAACACTTCCCACTTCCCACTTCCACTTGTTAACTTAAGATAGTTCAGATAAAAAAAAAGTTTCAGTAAGATTGCTAGTTAGTTTAATGCCACTTCCATTTTATTTCAAACTTGAAAATTTTACTTTTTTATTATTTCTAGTAATTTAGAGAGCTGCTCAAATGAAAATGATTTACCCAGTACTTTTATATTTGATGTGCTTATGGGATCCAGTTGGCAAGTAGAAATTTTCTATATTTCTATATTTTCCATAGTTATAGTTCTAAATTAATTCCATTGTAAGCCATTTTTTTACTATAGTGTGTCTGTAGTAAGATGTATTTTATTTCAGTAAGTTACTGAACATCTAGTTCTTGTTTGTTATCAGTTTCTCAAGCAATTTTTACACTAAAGCTTTTAATTTGCCAAAATAAATGCTGTTGTACTGTACTTTATTTGTTCGTGTAATCCAAAGAGATCACATTTCTAATGTTTAATACAGTATTGTGTCAAATTAGTGGACAGCTGTAAAAATAAAAAAGCTACAGAAAGATAAACCACAGTTTACCTATAGATTAACAAGAGGAAATGACTTATGTGAGCCATGAGTGTTCATCTGTGTTGAGTGACTGTTCCTCTTGATTCTCTTTAGGTGTCTTTGGTGATAGAGGTGAAGTGAAGTCAGTGTCAGTGATGGAGGGAGAATCTGTCACTCTACACACTGATATTACTGAAATACAGAGAGATGATGAAATCGAGTGGAGGTTTAACAGCATTCGCATAGCTACAGCAAACATTCCTGAATATGAAAATGCTGAGAGATTCAGAGACAGACTGAAGCTGGATCAGACCGGATCTCTGACCATCACAAACATCAGAACCACTGACTCTGGAGAATATAAACTAATCATCATTGCTGGGAATAAAGACATAACCAAAAGATTCAATGTTATTGTTCATGGTGAGTAGAGAATTGTCTGTGGCATCCTTGACTTTTAATGTCTAAATTTAAGTGTAATAGATGGTCTGGTCTGAATTTCTGGTCTGTCTATTGATTTTTTTTTTTTTTTTTTATAAATTAATTTGATTTTGAGGCTTCATTCAGTATTCACTGTTAACATTACTGCATAAGAAAACAACTGTAATGTCTGTTTTGGGTTTTGTTTCATGTTCATGTTTTCATGTCTTTTATTTTGTAGTTTGATTTGCTGTTTGTGTCATGCTTCCCTTGCCCTCTTGTTGTCTTGCTATTTGTTCCTCTTGTTCCTTGTGTCATGTTCCGATTGGTTGTCTTAGTCATGTGTCTGTTTCCCATTGGTTTGTTCTTGTCATGTGACCTGTATTGTTTGTTATAAGTAGTTATGCTTTTGTCATTAGTGTTTGTTGTGTATTAACATAATGTAATGTTGTAACCTGCTGTCGGTGAGTCTAGTCTGTTCATGCCACGTCAGGTTTGTTCAAGTCAAGTCTTTATTTATTGTTTGGATTTCACTGTAAATAAACTGCACTTGGGTTCATCACTACACTTGCCTTTAGTAGACTGTTTGTTACAGAATACACAATCTTAAAAATGAACCCAGCAGTTGTTCGTCTCCTGCGTCTTTGCCAAGGAAACCGGGCCATTGAGGACTATGTGGAGGACTTTTGTGGTTTGTGTCATCTTGTGGATTTTAATGATGTGGCCCTTAAGGACATATTTCGGGTGGGTCTTAATAAGCCCATTTGCTCTCAGCTTCCTGGGGGAAAAGTTCACTGGTCCCTGGAGGAATATATTGACCATGCTCTTTCCTGGCTGGTTCATCATTTACTGTGGGGATTGCTGATGAGGAACACCGCTATTCCACAGTACCTGCCACATCAGAACTTTTCCACATCCCAACCATCATGTCAGGAGTTGTTCACGTCACGCCAGCCAAACCAAGCCCTACTCACACCATGTCTGCCAAGCCACAGCCTGCTCACGTCATGCCTGCCAAGCCAACACCTGTTCATGTCATGCCTGCTACACCAGAGCCTACTCACGTCATGTCAGTGTCTCAAGAGATTCCCGACAACATGGCCGCTATTCAAGAGCTCCGTCGCAAAATGGCTGCCACTCAAGAGTCTCAAGATAAACAAATGTTTATCAATAACATTATTAGAACATTATTCCATAACATTCTAATTAAGATTTAAGTGGATGTTTAGATGTGGATGTTGATGTCTGTTTAAAAGTAATAGCTTGGTTTGATGTCACCATAATGCTGGTAAGTGTTGGCTTTAGTTGTGCAATTTGACACTTGACGGTGTTGTTTTTTAGCTGCTGTCATCTTTATTGTGGCTAAAACAGCAAACGAATATGTGGTTCAATGGTGCTGTTTGCTTGCTGATGATTGATATGTCTGATTACCTGTTTTCACCCAAGCTACTGTGTGGTGTTAGTTAAGTATTATTTATTAAAGTGACTCAATGGTCAACAACCTGACACCCAATTGAATTTAAAGCAGATAATTTCAAAAATTAAAAAAAAAAAATTGTCACACAAACATCAAGATTCAGTGTATGAATCTCAGCAATGGTGACATGCTTTATGCTGCAATGTATTCTGGGTACATCATGCAAAACTCATCCATAGCACCCAGAATGCATTGCGGCATGAAGCATGTCACCATTGTTGAGATTCTTACACTAATTCTTAAGGTCTCTGTATGTCTAAGCATCCTAAGGTTCGAAGTGATTCTAAAACAATGTAGTTTAAAAAGATCAGATAAAAATAAAATAACATAAATTGTCAGGACCCTGTGTATTGCAACACATCTGCTATAGTCACTAATATTAAATTAATAGCGTAGAACAGACTCCTGGTAAAATCAGTTGATCAGATTGTTACATTAAGACATTTTTAATATCAGCCAGTAACCAACATTATCGAATGACATCTTTTTCTCAATGTTTTTGCTGTAACAGGTATAATTACAGCAGCTAAATGAACGCTAACACTGAAAAGACTCATACTTCCTAAGTACTGATCAGCATAATGGTGACATCAAACTAAACTATAATTTTCAATAAACCATCAACATCTCTGTTAATCTCAATAAGAACTTTTTTACATTTATGACAGAAATAAATCTTGTTTATAATAAGTGAAGATTGTCATGTTTTTGGAGTATTTACGCTAGAGTTTGACACCAAACAGAGGTTGGGTTTTCACTTTCAACCAACATCTGACTTCTGAGCAATGTCAGTCCACATCTAGTGTGATGGGAAGCCGTAATTCACTGACAAGCTGTGCAATATCACGTTCATAATCGCAGATTAATCGCATGCGGTTATGAACGCGATATTGCATAGCTTGTCAACGATCTGCAGCTCTGTATATTAGGTGCGGCTCCATTTGAAAGCAGCTGATGGACATTTACCGCTAATCACAGAACCATCTTTACTGATGAGACACGCATGACAATCGCATGCGATTAATCGTGCAGCCCTAAAATAAACTGCACTTGGGTTCATCACTACACTCGCCTTCAGTGGACTGTTTGTTACAACAAACACTGTTCTTTGTATATTTGTTTGCATTTAGTTTGGGAAGGTCCTATTCTTGTCCAAAAATGACAGTACCATGTGTGCACAAAGTGAGATTCATACAGATTGAGTTTCTGAATATGGAGTGGGAAAACTTAACTGACCTGAACAAAGTCCAGACCAGGGCACTTTACTGTCCCATGAGGCCATGAGAGAAGAGGTTTAATTTGAATAAATGGCTGGGAATAGCAATTTCTGACAAAGTTAGGATACACAGCTGCAATTTATGTGGAAATCAAAGTGGTTTTTCAGGGCTCTGCAATGGCTTAAATCCTTCTAATTAAACTTTGAGGATTTGGTTGAGTGATCTCAGGTTACTGAAAAACAAACTAAATTTTTGACTTACAAGATTCAGTAGTTATTTTTATTATCATGATTATTATTATTATATCACATTACATATTCATTTATGATGTGTGAGTAGAGAAAATAAAAATTGAGAGAAAAGTTTAATGTATTTTTAAAAGTTAAAACAGATTTGAAGAATCAAAAAGCATCTGTCCACTAGAGGGCAGAAAAGATCAGACAGTCAGAATAGTATACTATTAAATTCATGAAACCTTTCTCTCAATTTTCATTTTCTCAGCATATATGAATGTGTAATGTGTTGATGATGATGATGATGATGATAATAATGCTTGTTTATAATACTTATAATAATATTAAACAGTGGTGTATCTGAATGAGCAAACATGATGTGATATTGATCAGGATCCGTCACACTGGTATTAAAGTTGTAGTTTGTTCATTAGTTTGAAACATGAAGCTAGAGCCACCGTTTAGACAGATGACTAGTTTATAAATGGCCATGAGTACAATGATTGCTAAACTGTGCTGTGGTCCTAGTCCAGGGATGATCTATTCATAGCTGGCTGTAGCGATTTGTGCCAAACACTGAAGAATAGATTAATTACTATTCATAATGAAAAGCACAACCACAACAATAAAACAGTACATTGACATATAGCTTATAAAACATATTTTATCAAAAATGCATAAGATGAGGCATGTGTAACTATGGCCTAATCAGCTTTATATGGATACCCTAAGATATATACCTAAGAATACAAACCCCTCTCCCCAATGGCAGGCTTCCAACTGAATGAAAAATGAAAAGCAAAGATATAATGCCACAAAATCACAGATTTATAGTCATTACTAAAACACATTAAGCTTAACAAAAGAAACCCATTCTACCCTGAAATTTCAACAGTTAAGTTGAAACAAAGCCAGACACTCATAAACATTACTAGTTGGGGTGGTCGAAATACCTTATGTTACTTTTTATCCTCACGATACTGAATATCTCAGAACGTCACTTTAATAATCCTGGAGAAATAAACATACTATGCTTTAGGACAGTGGTTCCCAACCACGTTCCTGGAGGCCCCCCAACACTGCAGATTTTCCATGTCTCCTTAATCAAACACACCTGATTCAGATCATCAGCTCATTAGTAGAGACTCCAAGACCTGAAATGGGTGTGTCAGACAAAAGAGAGATACAAAATGTGCAGTGTTTGGGGGGCCTCCAGGAACGAGGTGTTCTTAAAGGACCATCCTACTACATGTGGCACTTCACATGCTGTATTATATAGTGACTAATAAATTACACAAAGTATTAAATTAGCAAACACTGCCTCCCTAATAAGATGTAGTCAGTTCAGTGTTTCTTTGTCCGGTCTCATCAATTTGTACTTTTGTATTAAGCCTACCTGTTGTGGATTACCTTGCGTGGATATATAAAAGACTTTTACTTTCATCTTCATCTTCATGCGAGTTAATTCTACACAGAACCATGACTGTCAGCAAATAATTAACACTTCCCACTTCCCACTTCCACTTGTTAACTTAAGATAGTTCAGATAAAAAAAGTTTCAGTAAGATTGCTAGTTAGTTTAATGCCACTTCCATTTTATTTCAAACTTGAAAATTTTACTTTTTTATTATTTCTAGTAATTTAGAGAGCGGCTCAAATGAAAATGATTTACCCAGTACTTTTATATTTGATGTGCTTATGGGATCCAGTTGGCAAGTAGAAATGTTCTATATTTCTATATTTTCCATAGTTATAGTTCTAAATTAATTCCATTGTAAGCCATTTTTTTACTATAGTGTGTCTGTAGTAAGATGTATTTTATTTCAGTAAGTTACTGAACATCTAGTTCTTGTTTGTTATCAGTTTCTCAAGCAATTTTTACACTAAAGCTTTTAATTTGCCAAAATAAATGCTGTTGTACTGTACTTTATTTGTTCGTGTAATCCAAAGAGATCACATTTCTAATGTTTAATACAGTATTGTGTCAAATTAGTGGACAGCTGTAAAAATAAAAAAGCTACAGAAAGATAAACCACAGTTTACCTATAGATTAACAAGAGGAAATGACTTATGTGAGCCATGAGTGTTCATCTGTGTTGAGTGACTGTTCCTCTTGATTCTCTTTAGGTGTCTTTGGTGATAGAGGTGAAGTGAAGTCAGTGTCAGTGATGGAGGGAGAATCTGTCACTCTACACACTGATATTACTGAAATACAGAGAGATGATGAAATCGAGTGGAGGTTTAACAGCATTCGCATAGCTACAGCAAACATTCCTGAATATGAAAATGCTGAGAGATTCAGAGACAGACTGAAGCTGGATCAGACCGGATCTCTGACCATCACAAACACCAGAACCACTGACTCTGGAGAATATAAACTAATCATCATTGCTGGGAATAAAGACATAACCAAAAGATTCAATGTTATTGTTCATGGTGAGTAGAGAATTAGTTAAATTTTTCCTGTCTTCCTTTTATTCATAATGTAAACGGTACTTATTTTTCATAACTCTTTCAGGATGCTATATTTGAAATCACACTTGGATATATTTCCGATTTTTTTAATTTTTTATTTATTCTTACATTTTATTGGAATCATCAAACAAAATCACCCGACATCGACACTCTCGACACTGTCCATGATGTCCACCTCATAATACCTCCCATGCAAGGGAGAAAAGGATCACAGATTTTATAGAACCAAAATAAATATTGTTAAAATATTGCTTCTAAAACATGAGTTCCAGTACTAATCTCAAATATATTGCTGCAATATGCATTTTAATTAAATAGCCTACACTCAGCCTAACAGAGACCAGAGGAAGCTATTCTAATAAATCAAGACCTCTTTAATAACCCTTAAAAAAAGATTTTTTGCCAGGAAGACAGATTTATAATATGGATAATCTAAGACTAAAATCAGAATGACAGATTGTCTCTCTTTAGCTTTTAAAGCAGAATAGGAGATATGCTGTCTCTCGCATCACATACATTATCAGTAGTTAAGTATGTGGTCTTGAAGAGGATCCTTTTTTTCTCTCTCATTTGGACTCGGTCTTGACTTGGACTCGAAACTATTGGACTTGGACTTGACTTGGACTCGAACCTCTTTGGACTCGGTCTTGACTCGGTCTCGACTAGTCCTAGTCTTGGATTTGTCTTGGACTCGACAAAGCTGGACTTGACTACAGCTCTAGTTCCAAACCGTAGAGAGGTGCTTCACTGTCTACATAGACAACTACCTTTTAAGGCAATATCCACAATCTTCATAGGCAGCAACACAGTTAACATTCACTCACACTGCTACACAAATAGTCCCTGTCACATGAAGTGCTCATGGTATGTGTGGTTGCTTTATCAGCAGATACATGTGATGCTGCCTTAACATTTGGCCAAAACAAGGCATCTAATAAAGGCTTTCTACTGTACAGAACAGCATTTATGCCAGCCCACAGCCTTTAAAATGGACAGTAAGACATCTGACCACTGAACTTAAAAAGAAATAACTAAACATTCTGTTCAATATATGGCAAAAAAAAAACAAAAAAAAACACACACATCAGAGGTTGCTAGAAATTTACTGTAAAAAGTATGGTGACAATGTTTCAGGTATTACGAGATGGCATACTAGGACCTATACAATATACTATACTGTATCACTGTGTATATATCATGATATGATATAAAATTTATAGACCTATATCTCAATTTCAATTACAAAAAATCTACTTTTATCTTAAAATTTACTGATAACCACCATAATAACACAGGGGGTAAAACAGAAAGCCACATGAAGATAACACAAGTAAAAAAAAATTAAAAAAAAAAAAAATCTTTATATAGAATATAATCACATGTGATGTCCCGCACAGCGACTGCTGTGAATTACCTTTTACTGACTTTCACAGTAAATTATATGGTATTTCATAGTTGTCACTTGCAAAATGAATACATTTAATGTATTTATGGAATAGTAATTACATATAATACAATGTCAAACCATTTACATTTTTTCACTGTATATTGCACAGTAACTTCAAATAAACAAGTAAACCAGTTTTACAGTAAAGACACAACACAATATAATAATGAAAAAATAATAATAATTGAGAAAATGATCAGATGGTCATAAGTTTGGTCGTTATCAACAAAGTTCAATGATTGAGTGTTTCCTGAATCCATAGTTTAAACAAAGATTTGCAAAATTTTACTTTTTTATTATTTCTAGTAATTTAGAGAGCTGCTCAAATGAAAATGATTTACCCAGTACTTTTATATTTGATGTGCTTATGGGATCCAGTTGGCAAGTAGAAATTTTCTAAATTTCTATATTTTCCATAGTTATAGTTCTAAATTAATTCCATCGTAAGCCGTTTTTATTATTATTATTATTTTTTACTATAGTGTGTCTGTAGTAAGATGTATTTTATTTCAGTAAGTTACTGAACATCTAGTTCTTGTTTGTTATCAGTTTCTCAAGCAATTTTTACACTAAAGCTTTTAATTTGCCAAAATAAATGCTGCTTTACTGTACTTTATTTGTTCGTGTAATCCAAAGAGATCACATTTCTAATGTTTAATACAGTATTGTGTCAAATTAGTGGACAGCTGTAAAAATAAAAAAGCTACAGAACGATAAACCACAGTTTACCTATAGATTAACAAGAGGAAATGACTTATGTGAGCCATGAGTGTTCATCTGTGTTGAGTGACTGTTCCTCTTGATTCTCTTTAGGTGTCTTTGGTGATAGAGGTGAAGTGAAGTCAGTGTCAGTGATGGAGGGAGAATCTGTCACTCTACACACTGATGTTGCTGAACTAAAGAAAGATGATGAGATTGAGTGGAGATTTAATGGCACTCGCATAGCTAAAGCAAACATTCCTGAATATAATGATGAGAGATTCAGAGACAGACTGAAGCTGGATCAGACCGGATCTCTGACCATCACAAACACCAGAACCACAGACTCTGGAGAATATAAACTAATCATCATTGCTGGGAATAAAGACATAACCAAAAGATTCAATGTTATTGTTCATGGTGAGTAGAGAATTAGTTAAATTTTTCCTGTCTTCCTTTTATTCATAATGTAAACGGTACTTATTTTTCATAACTCTTTCAGGATGCTATATTTGAAATCACACTTGGATATATTTCCGATTTTTTAAATTTTTTATTTATTCTTACATTTTATTGGAATCATCAAACAAAATCACCCGACATCGACACTCTCGACACTGTCCATGATGTCCACCTCATAATACCTCCCATGCAAGGGAGAAAAGGATCACAGATTTTATAGAACCAAAATAAATATTGTTAAAATATTGCTTCTAAAACATGAGTTCCAGTACTAATCTCAAATATATTGCTGCAATAATACAGCATTTCACAATTTCTAAAAAATTAGACAAACCTGGGAGAGCATGAAATAGGAATTCGTAGAGATTCAGGGTCCAAATATTTATCTTTTCCGATAATTTTTAACAATATCAGTGCAAAATAACTTACAAAAACATTTAAAATGCACTGAAAATATGTGCTGTTTTCTGAAAAACATACAGCAGCAGGGCAGGATATGCATTTTAATTAAATAGCCTACACTCAGCCTAACAGAGACCAGAGGAAGCTATTCTAATAAATAAAGACCTCTTTAATAACCCTTAAAAAAAAAGATTTTTTGTCAGGAAGACAGATTTATAATATGGATAATCTAAGACTTAAATCAGAATGACAGATTGTCTCTCTTTAGCTTTTACAGCATCAGGCCCACAAACTCCTCCTCATTCTCCAGACTCTGTACCTCTGACTGTGCTGATCTCTGCTGCTGCTGCTGGATTTCTGTCGATTGTTGTGGCAGTTGTGATCTTCTGGATCTGCTGGAAAAAAAGAGCAGAACAAGAGGGCAAGTGTAACATAGCCTACTGCTGACATATCTAACAGTTACGTATCAGTTTTTGCTCTTTTAACATCTGTCATTATTTTTTAAACAGATCAGACCCGTGGAGAAGAGATAACATACACTAATCCAACATATTACAAAATAAATGCACAAAAAGTGGTAAGACAATACATGTTCTAGTTGACTGTACAAATTAAATTGTATCACTGAGGTGGAGCTTATATTTTAGTTTTATATAATCATTTGTTGTGTTAAATTGCAACTTAATGTAAAAAATGTGAGCTCAGTTCCAAATAGGGCTGTAGTACTCGAGTCCGGTCTCAAGACATTTTTCTATCATCTCCGACTTGTCTTGGACTAGTTGGTGTTTGCACTCGGACTTGTCTCGGACTTGGTCATTGGACTCACCAAATTTCTTGTTGTTCTCGACCGAATCCGGCAATATGCTTTTTTTCTCCTTCAAAACAAAACCGCATTTGCACATCGCACCTGAAAACGTGTGGAAAATGCTAGGCACGCTGTTTTCTCCTTTTTTCCAGAGCACTCTGCGCTCTATGCTTGCGCTCCAATGGCATCTACCGTTGCTAAGCAACCATGACCTGCTTTCCATGAAGACGCAGTAGTTTCAGCAAAGGATAAATGGATTTCCAGCACTAAAAATCCCTTGCAGTAGCTCTGCTAATAAATTCATTTAAAAAATGGCTATCCTTGTACAGCTATGATCAGCTGTTTCTTCCATCTTGGCTTAGTTTTCAATTTTGTTACGGGAAAGGATGAAGCTGATTCATTGCTTCTTGTCACATGACCAGCGGTGCACTTGCTGCGTTCTGAAAAGTTTAGATGTTTCTAATTTAATTTTCTACCTGTTAGATTGTGTTTTATTAACAATTGTGTTTTATGGTGCGCATGCATCATATCCCGAGCTTTGCGTGTGTGCGCTGCGCCAAGGCATCAGACTTTTTTATTTTTGACCACAGACATGATGTCAGCAAACAGCAGCATTATAAAGTAAATTAAATGTAAATAAAGTACATAAAAAAATATTTTATCCTACAGCTCCATACTCGGTCCTAGAGGGCCAGTGTCCTTTAGAGTGTAGCTCCAACCCTAATTAAACACAATTGAACCAGCTAATCAAGCTCTTACTAGACACAATAGAAACTTCCAGATAGTGTTAAGGCCAGTTGGAGCTAAACTCTGCAGGGCACTGGCCCTCCAGGATCTAGTTTGGAGACCCCTGTCCTACAGAGTTGTTACTCTGTACATGCTTTTTGATCATTACAAATAATAATTGAAAATTGTTTTCTTAGAATAGGAGATATGCTGTCTCTCGCATCACATACATTATCAGTAGTTAAGTATGTGGTCTTGAAGAGGATCCTTTTTTTCTCTCTCATTTGGACTCGGTCTTGACTTGGACTCGAAACTATTGGACTTGGACTTGACTTGGACTCGAACCTCTTTGGACTCGGTCTTGACTCGGTCTCGACTAGTCCTAGTCTTGGATTTGTCTTGGACTCGACAAAGCTGGACTTGACTACAGCTCTAGTTCCAAACCGTAGAGAGGTGCTTCACTGTCTACATAGACAACTACCTTTTAAGGCAATATCCACAATCTTCATAGGCAGCAACACAGTTAACATTCACTCACACTGCTACACAAATAGTCCCTGTCACATGAAGTGCTCATGGTATGTGTGGTTGCTTTATCAGCAGATACATGTGATGCTGCCTTAACATTTGGCCAAAACAAGGCATCTAATAAAGGCTTTCTACTGTACAGAACAGCATTTATGCCAGCCCACAGCCTTTAAAATGGACAGTAAGACATCTGATCACTGAACTTAAAAAGAAATAACTAAACATTCTGTTCAATATATGGCAAAAAAAAAAAAAAAAAACACACACATCAGAGGTTGCTAGAAATTTACTGTAAAAAGTATGGTGACAATGTTTCAGGTATTACGAGATGGCATACTAGGACCTATACAATATACTATACTGTATCACTGTGTATACATCATGATATGATATAAAATTTATAGACCTATATCTCAATTTCAATTACAAAAAATCTACTTTTATCTTAAAATTTACTGATAACCACCATAATAACACAGGGGGTAAAACAGAAAGCCACATGAAGATAACACAAGTAAAAAAAAAATTAAAAAAAAAAAAAATCTTTATATAGAATATAATCACATGTGATGTCCCGCACAGCGACTGCTGTGAATTACCTTTTACTGACTTTCACAGTAAATTATATGGTATTTCATAGTTGTCACTTGCAAAATGAATACATTTAATGTATTTATGGAATAGTAATTACATATAATACAATGTCAAACCATTTACATTTTTTCACTGTATATTGCACAGTAACTTCAAATAAACAAGTAAACCAATTTTACAGTAAAGACACAACACAATATAATAATGAAAAAATAATAATAATTGAGAAAATGATCAGATGGTCATAAGTTTGGTCGTTATCAACAAAGTTCAATGATTGAGTGTTTCCTGAATCCATAGTTTAAACAAAGATTTGCAAACAGCTCTCGACCTGTGGTTAGAAGCATAGTTACTTGTAAGACAGTAGTTCTCAAACTTTTTTTATACCACCCCGACCCAAACCCGAGTACTACCTCAGAAAAAATATGGCTCTCAAAGTACCACCATAATGACCAACATTAAATACAGTAGCATAGTAGGCCTGACTATTCTGCTACAGTTCCAAAATGAGGCTGTTTTATTCCCAATAAGAAAGTTTATTGTTGTCAGCCACTATTGTAAATGCACAGTTTGGATATTAACACTGCTCTGTGCTTATAAATAGGTAAATTAAAAACTTAAATAATAGTTAAATAAAAATGTGTTGTACCTAAAATTAAATTAAACATGTATGGAACAGTTTTGATGCTAGATGTTTTGTCTGTGCTGAGCATTTTGCAGCAATCAGATAGATGTGTTACATGCAACACACTGTTAAACCTGAGCATACAGTATACACTGTGAAGCCATTTGAAAAGAACAAAAATTTAGAAAAAGAAAAAAAATCATGCTTTTACTGATCTCAGCTGATTTATGCCAGTATTTCATGTTCAGAATCAGAAGCTTTATTGCCAAGTATGCTTACACATACAAGGAATTTGTTTTAGTGTCATAAGCTTCCAGTACACAGAGACAACAACAACAACACACACACACACAAAAAAAAAAAGTCTGTAAGCAGACTTGTCACCGTCCTGGATGAGGCCGATGACTGTAGTGTCATCTGCAAACATCAAGAGCTTGACAGAAGGGTCTTTAGAGGTGCAGTCGTTGGTGTACAGCAAGAAGAGCAGTGGGGAGAGAACACATCCCTGAGGGGCACCAGTGTTGGTGGAGCAGCTGTTGGACATGAATTTCCCCAGTCTCAATAGCTGTTGCCTATCTGTCAGAAATCTGGTGATCCACTGACAAATAGAGCTAGGAACAGAGAGCTGGGTCAGTTTGGTCTGGAGGGCTGTTGGGATGATGGTGTTTAAAGCCGAACTAAAGTCCACAAACAGGATCCTCACGTAAGTCCCTGTTTTGTCCAGATGTTGCTGGATGAAGTGCAATCCCGAGTTGACTGCATCATCCACTCGGTAAGCAAACTGCAGGGGGTCAAGTAAGGGTCCAGTGATGTCCTTCAGGTAAGCCAGAACCAGTTTTTCAAATGACTTCATGACGACAGATGTTAGAGCCACAGGTCTGTAGTCGTTAAGTCCTGTTATCTTGGGTTTCTTTGGAACGGGGATGATGGTGGAGCGTTTGAAGCAGGAAGGCACTTCACACAACTCCAGAGATCTGTTGAAGATCAGTGAAAAGATGGGGGCCAATTGGTCAGCACAGGTTCTCAGACAGGCTGGTGTAACACCATCTGGGCCTGGTGCTTTTCTTCTTTTGTTCTTCCTGAAGACCTGGCGCACGTCGTTTTCACTAATTTGAAGTGCAGGAGGGGGGAGAGGGGGATTGCAGGAGGTGTTAACGGTTGTGTAGCGAGATGATCAAAATTGGTGTGGGGTGTTTCAAATCTACAATAAAACTCATTCAGGTTGTTAGCAAGTCGATAATTAGCCTCAGTGCAGGGGGATGGTGTCTTGTAGTTTGTGATGGCTCTCAGTCCTTTCCATACTGAAGTTGAGTCGTTGGAAGTAAACTGGTCTTCCAACTTTTTAGAGTAGGTCAGTTTAGCCACTCTAATCTCTTTGTTCAGTGTGTTTCTGGCCTGATTATACAAGACTCTGTCCCCATTTCTGTAGGCATCCTCTTTGGACTGACGAAGATGTCTGAGTTTTGCTGTAAACCATGGCTTATTGTTGTTGAATGTTAAATAAGTCCTGGTAGGAATACATATATCCTCACAAAAACTAATATAGGATGTTACAGTCTCTGTGAGTTCGTCCAGATCGGTGGTAGCAGCTTCAAAAACACTCCAATCAGTGAGGTCAAAACAAGCTTGTAAATCCTGCTCTGTTTCATTGGTCCATCTCTTCACAGTCTTTACTACAGGTTTAGCAGATTTTAGTTTCTGCCTGTAGGTTGGTATAAGATGAACCAGACAGTGATCAGACAGTCCCAAAGCTGCTCGTGGAACAGAGTGATATGCATCCTTTATTGTGATGTAACAGTGATCCAATATATTACTGTCTCGCGTGGGGCATGTAACATGCTGTCTGTATTTTGGCAGTTTACGGGAGAGATTAGCTTTATTAAAGTCCCCAAGAATGATTAAAACAGAGTCCGGGTGTTGTTGTTCTGTCTCTGTGATCTGATCAGCGAGTTTCTGTAAAGCCAGACTTACGTGCGCTTGCGGAGGGATGTAAACACTCACCAGAATGAACGATTGAAACTCACGCGCAATTTTCCCGTTGATTCTGTGTCGCGATCCGCTCTAAACAGCTGAAAGTCCGGCAGATGGAGCGCGCTGTCCGATATGGCGTCATTGAGCCAGGTTTCCATGAAACACAGAGCAGCAGAGTGTGATAAATCCTTAATTGTCCGGGAAAGCAGAAGGATTTCGTCCGTTTTGTTGGGTAGAGAGCGGAGATTTGCCAGATGGATGCTAGGCAACGGCGTTCGAAATCCGTGTTTTCTGAGTCTAATGAGCGCACCAGCTCGCTTTCCCCATTTGCGCTTGTTGAAGCGTTTGATCAGCGCCGCTGCTCCGCCGACAACAGCGTTCAGTAAAATGTCCGAATAATTGAAATCAGGTAAAAGATTTTGTGGTGTGTTCTGCCGAATGTTCAGCAGTTCATCCCTGGTGAAACTGATCGTGTTTGACAAACAAAAAACAGGAAAAACGAACAAAAACAGTACAAACCCTGGAGAGCCAAGCACTGAAGCAGCCATGTGCGGCGCCATCGAGGTTATCCTCGATGATGTTCACCATTTTGACCAGCTAACCACTTCAGGCCGAATTTTTCAGCAAAGTAACAAAGATATATTGAATATTTAAAGAATATTTAATTGAATTATTTCAGGAGAATTTACAGTGAAAAGAGGCCAGTCTCTCTTAAACTTGCATGTATGATTTTTTATTTTTTGTGTCCGTATACTAAAGAATTTATCTATGTATCTTTTGCATTTGTGTTTCTTTCAGAAAGAAGAGGATGAGGTGGTGTATCCGGGTGTTGTCACAAGACGTTAATTTTTTTGTGTGTGTGTGAAACATTTCCTCTTGAGTGATGTTCTGCTCATGATAACTACTTTTATGTTTTTATTTGCGTTGGGTAATTTTTGATGAGGTTCACTAAAGGTAAAAAGTCAAACATAATAAGCATCATGCAATACTTTTATATATCCAAAGAGATCATGTCTACAACTCTTCCTTCACTTTTGAGAGTAAAGGTCAAAACCTCTGTAGAAGTTTAAATTAGTTTAAAGTTCTCCACTAATCTTGATGCTGATTTCGTCAAAAATAAATAACTAAAGTTTTGCTATTAGCTAATACCAATTTGCCTTTGCACATAAACTAAACATGTTTACTTTAAATAAGTCATTTTGCCAAATTTCAGTCTGCTTTCTGACCGCATCACAGCACAGAGACCGCTCTCATAAAGATAATAAATGATATTCGCTTAAATTCTGATTCTGGCAAAATATCAGTGCTGGTATTACTAGAGCTCAGTGAGACTGACAACCTGCGCAAAACCACGATCATATATGAACATTGTTTTACGCAGCTTGTCATTGAACAACGGCTCTGTGTAGTTAATGTTGCTCCATGTGAAAAAACGTGCAGGTGATGGAGATTTACCGCCGGTTACAGAACCGGCCTTTTTTTTTTTTTGGACAAAATGCGCATTAAATATTGCATGTGATTTATCTTGCAGCCCTACTCAAAACTCATTTGTTTAGCTGTGCATTTACTGAATGAGCACTGTGCTGTGTCCAAACTGATTTCACTGTATTCTCTGTATCATCATTTTTTATTCTTAACTGTGTTAATTCATTTTAAATGATTATTTTTTTTTTGTTAATGTGTGAATGTGATATATGTTTTACGATTATTTTAATTCCTTTTATGTTAAGCACTTTGAATTACAATTGTGTATGAAATGTGCTATACTATAAAACTTGCCTTGCCTTTCATTTTTTTTTTCTCCACAGTACTGTAAGCAGTACCCGCTCCTTATATGCAGAGTAGGGCACCAACTCCAAGGGGGTCACCATCCCAGTTGCTCAAAAAAAAAAAAAAAAAAAAAAAAAAAAAAAGGGAAAAAACCGACGCGTCATTCCCCATCTGCGCTCGCGACCGCTCGGACCTCATGTTTGCAGCTGAATTATCAAAATTGATGGGTGGACGTCTATGCCCGTTAAAAGACATCTGCAATCCATCGCAGAGAAAAGAAAACGAAAGAGTAAAAAACTGGCATAAAGTTGGCTTGAGATTGACGTACAATATTCACAAATTTAGGAACCGTCTCTAAAGTTACATGCGCTATTTGTATATACTTGTCTCAGGTCAATAGCATTTGAGAATGACTTAAGAGTAAAAGAAAACAACTGTAAACTGTTCATCTAGGTGTCAACTATAATGCACACCTTTTACATTTTTTTATATTTATTAAAATAAACTGTAAATCATATGTAAATTATGCTACTTTTTCACAACCCAATGGGCTCAAATTCAGATTTAAAGCTCAATAGCATTCGAGAAGAAAGACTTACAGTCATAAAAACAACTGTAATGTGTTCATTTAGGTGTCAACTACAATGCACACCTTATACATTTTTAATATTTATTAAAATAAATTGTAAATCATTTGTTAAAGGTAAAAATGAAGCCTGTGCATAACTTTCAGGCACATTCAGAATCCTTTGAAAAATTTTTTGGCTGTTGACCTTAATAACGTGTTTTAATGTCAGAAATAATTTCACCACCACCAACGCATCTAATATTCTCTCTGACTTTCCATGTTCCTTTACGAAAATTATCCATGGTTTTAACAAGAATAACACCAAAAATCATCGTTCTTATAGCCATGGTAACTGCAAATTAACCATGCTTTTGTTTCTTCAATTAATAATTTACAAAAAAAGTAATCAATAGCCTCCTTTAAAATTACTTAAAATGCATTATACAAAAAACAAATGAAGCAATAATGATTGGTTATTGACGCTGTTAAAATACATAATTTAGGCTAATACAAACTAAACAGTTTATGTACATTACATGTTATTACAAATGCCTGCTAAGGGAGCCAAAGGGTGCTCCACTTACAGGATGATCAAATCCTTGTTTAGGCTATTGGCCAAACATTTAATTCAAATATTCACTTAATCTTTCATTTTTGGCCAGTTTTTTGCTATAGATGACACAGCCTCTATAATTTATTTGACAAAAAACATGGGGACAATAAACCATGGTTTTATCATAGTAAAACTGCTTAATTTTCTTTTGCATGATTTCTGAATGCTTGAAACTATAAAATGAATTAGACAACTGTATTATTAAAGTCATGGCCATAGGTACAATACAATCCTGCTTAGGACACCCATTTGGCCAGCAGCGGACCTGACTGTAAGATCTCTTATGGGTTATCCCATGATGCATTGTCCATGCTGAATAAAAATGGCACAGTTTTTCTCTAAATGCAAATCACTGCAGCAACACTCCTTTCTCTGTATGTCAGTTTCCTTAAAATATATGAAATACTTTTAAATATCATTAAATGTCATTAGTGAAGTGAAGTGAAAGTGACATACAGCCAAGTATGGTGACCCATACTCAGAATTCGTGCTCTACATTTAACCCATCCAAAGTGCACACACACAGCAGTGAACACACACCCAGAGCAGTGGGCAGCCATTTATGCTGCAGCGCCCGGGAAGCAGTTGGGCATTCAGTGCCTTGCTCAAGGGCAACTCAGTCATGGTATTGCCGGCCCGAGACTCAAAACCCACAACCTTTGGGTTAGGAGTCAACCTCTCTAACCACTAGGCCACGACTTACCCCATATGTAACGGGGCACATATGTCAAATGAATCTATATATATATATATATATATATATATATATATGTGTGTGTGTGTGTGTGTGTGTGTGTGTGTATATATATATATATATATATATATATATATAATATGTGTGTGCGTATATATATATATATACATACATACATACATATATATATATATATATATATATATATATATATATATATATACACATATATACATATATATATATATATATATACATACATATATATATATATATATATATATATATATATATATATATATATATATATATATATATATATACATACACATATATACATATATATATATACATACATATATGATATATATATATAGGTGCTGGTCATATAATTGGAATATCATCAAAAAGTTGATTTATTTCACTAATTCCATTCAAAAAGTGAAACTTGTGTATTATATTCATTCATTTCACACAGACTGATACATTTCAAATGTTTATTTCTTTTAATTTTGATGATTACTAAGGTACTAAGGAAAATCCGAAATTCAGTATCTCAGAAAATTAGAATATTGTGAAAAGGTTCAATATTGAAGACACCTTGTGCCACACTCTAATCAGCTAATTAACTCAAAACACCTGCAAAGGCCTTTAAATAGTCTCTCAGTCTAGTTCTGTAGGCTACACAATCATGGGGAACACTGCTGACTTGACAGTTGTCCAAAAGACCACCATTGACACCTTGCACAAGGAGGGCAAGACACAAAAGGTCATTGCAAAAGAGGCTGGCTGTTCACAGAGCTCTGTGTCCAAGCACATTAATAGAGAGGCAAAGGAAAGGTAAAGATGTGATAGAAAAAAAATGTACAAGCAATAGGGATAACCGCACCCTGGAGAGGATTGTGAAACAAAACCCATTCAAAAATGTGGGGGAGATTCACAAAGAGTGGACTGCAGCTGGAGTCAGTGCTTCAAGAACCACTACGCACAGACGTATACAAGACATGGCTTTCAGCTGTCACATTCCTTGTGTCAAGCCACTCTTGAACAACAGACAGCGTCCGAAGCATCTCGCTTCAAAAAGGACTGGACTGCTGCTGAGTGGTCCAAAGTTATGTTCTCTGATGAATGTAAATTTTGCATTTCCTTTGGAAATCAGGGTCCCAGAGTGTGGAGGAAGAGAGGAGAGGCACACAATCCACGTTGCTTGAGGTCCAGTGTAAAGTTTCCACAGTTAGTGATGGTTTGGGGTGCCATGTCATCTGCTGGTGTTTGTCCACTGTGTTTTCTGAGGTCCAAGGTCAACGCAACCGTATACCAGAAAGTTTTAGAGCACTTTATGCTTCCTGCTGCTGACCAACTTTATGGAGATGCAGATTTCATTTTCCAACAGGACTTGGCATCTGCACACAGTGCCAAAGCTACCAGTACCTGGTTTAAGGACCATGGTATCCCTGTTCTTAATTGGCCAGCAAACTCGCCTGACCTTAACCCCATAGAAAATCTATGGGGTATCGTGAAGAGGAAGATGCGATATGCCAGACCCAAGAATGCAGAAGAGCTAAAGGCCACTATCAGAGTAACCTGGGCTCTCATAACACCTGAGCAGTGCCACAGACTGATCGACTCCATGCCATGCCACATTGCTGCAGTAATTCAGACAAAATGGGCACCAACTAAGTATTGAGTGCTGTACATGCTCATACATTTATGGAGCTATTATTATGACAAAATTATTTGAATTTGAATTGTGTAAATTTGAATTATTTGCAAGTGTAATCTAACAAAATTGAATTTTAGGTGGTAGTTTAAATAGTTCTGAATTTGTTTTTTGTTTTTTAAATGAATATTGAACATTTGCAATTTAACAAACTGAAATGTTTTTATGGCTGAATTTTATATGTATTTTCAAACAGCTATTTTTTCTGTTCTGAATTCTTATATTGCAAATATTCATTTAAAAAAAAATCAGATTCAAGTTTTCAAGATGAAGAAATTCGGAACTTCAAATTCAGTTTTCTAAAATTCAATGTCAAAAATTCAAACTCAAAAAATCAGATCTTACAGAAAGTAGGTCACAGGTCATCCTCAGGGAAGAGTAGATGATCTCAGAAAAGTCGAACAGAGCATTTTGGCCAGTTGGGGACTGCGAAAGTTTTCCAGCGTGGTTCAAGAGGTTGCCACTCTCTTGCCGCGTTTCCACCAAAATTACCCGGAACATTTGTTTTCCCAGGAACTTTTTTCCCCCCAGACCTGTTGCTTTCTGCGTTTCCACCGCGGTGTAAAGTACCGGGAAGATTAGGCAAATAGACTGGTGACGTAGGTCTGCGTCTCAATATGTACGCTGATATATTCAACATATAGATAAATTAAATACAGACCAAAGAAAAGCTGTTAGATTTACCCCGCAGCTGAATTATATTTTATGTTTAACCACTAAAGAGACATCAGAGCCAGCGGCACATATCAGAAGGTCTAGTCGAGGTGAGGCTGCTTCTAGGCGGATAGATGATCACTGAGCTCCCACTGATCACGTGGAGTTCACCGTCTCCGAGATCGGTGAAACACATTTTTAAATAGGCGCTGTCTTTATAAATAAAGCACAGATTTTAGTTTTAAACAACTAAATTCTCGCCTGAAATACTTTTAAAATTACATTTCATGACACAATAACAGTAATATTTTGAAAATGATCCGAATAAATGGTGGTTCAACTCAACCAATGCTGGGTGAACTCAACCAATCAGGATGTTTAGCGCCCAAGTCCTGCCCCCGAAAGTTCCAGAACTTTGAAAAAGTACCACCTCGCCAGCAGGGACTTTCTGAGGGGCATTTTTTTTAACCCGGAACTTTATTTAATTCCTGGTTCCTGCGGTGGAAACACACCAAGTACCAGGCCAAAGTCCCTAGTTCCTGGGTAAAGTTCCTGTGGTGGAAACGCGGCATCTGACTCTGATCATGAATCGCCCGGAGGTAAGTGATTCTTAAACATAAATGATTTTGTGTTTATATGTTAGGTTAGCGTTCTCAGCACGTGAGACATTTGTCTAAGCGGTCTCTCTGGTGTTTGTTTTAAAGTATATTTTGTGTAAAATTTATTAGAACGCCAGTGTTTACTAGGCCTAAGTTATACAGACAGGACGCGAGCGGCGCGACACAACACAGTGCTTGAAGCGACTGTTGCAAATAGCTGGGACTAGGTCCGAAATAGGATGGGGAATCCGTGTGCTGTTGGGGATTTCACGGGTTTTGTATGTAGCCAGTGTTTCTGTTACCTAAATAAGTCACATACATAGGCTACTGAAAACAAATTCTTGCAGTGAAAATGTCAATATTGTAATCAATCTAATTTCTAATTGGTTATATAAAACGGTGCATAAACCTTAAAGTAGTGTTCTGATGCAGTCTTCTTGGACATAGGTCAGCAGCTACTCCAAGAATATTATTTTTACATTTGGATAAGAAATCATGTGTCTCATCATCACCACTGTTATAATATGGCTTTGATTTGCTTTTGTGATGTTTCCACATATATTGATCATCATATAAAGTCCCTGTCTGTTTCAGACTGGATGAGAGAGCTAAAGTCACTGGTACAGTAGCTGATCATTGTATGAACTGGACATACATGGAGGCTGTTCTCATCCAGAGACAATAAATATCTCAGACACTCGCCTAATTTTGCATTGCTTCATTCCATGCTTACTTTCACACAACTTTCCTTGTCTTTTCAATTTGAGTTATATTCATAAAGCAATTACTTCAGTACTTGTCATAGTAACATTTAATGAATGTAATATTTATGTGATCTACAATATCGTTTTTTGAGTATAATTTTAAACCGTAAACATACTTAAAGATAACATGTTATTTGTTAACCTGCATGCCATGTTAATATTAATACACACCAGAGAACTGTCAACATTAAAGAGTGTTTGGTAAATTATTGAAATATTAACTTCAATGAATCTCAGAGGATATTAATTTCGGTAAGCGACAGGAGAGCAGAGTTTGGCTGACAAAGAAACATTTGGGTTTCATTGTATGTAATAGTTGTAAAATGTGAAAAACTATTTTGAATAAGATGTTCAATTCAATTCAATTCAAGTTTATTTGTATAGCGCTTTTTACAAAACAAATCGTTACAAAGCAACTTTACAGAAAATTATGTTTCTACAATATTTAGTAGTAGCTAGTAGTTTGTGCACATTTGACAGGATTTTAGAAAAAATACAAATAATAATAATAATACAAGACGTAGTCAGCTAGACGATGAACTATCAATATTATTAATTAAGTTATTATATGATTCAGTCACACATTTAGCAATAATTGTTAGTTCTGTTTGTTGATTCAAGGTTAGCATCATCTGAGGTCCTCTGAGGGTCAGCATCATCTCTTCTCAGGTGTTCTGGATCCAGACTGGAGCTTGTGTAAATCCTAGTTACCACGGCGAAAGATAGAAACAAAATACAGACATCATTAGCATAGCTGCTGATCCATCAAAGTAAGATTAGTTTAACCCAAGCTAATGAATAAAAATGCACCTTTGATCAGATGCAACTACACTCACAATTAAAAAGATACATTATTCGAATGCTTGGCGAAAGAGATGTGTTTTTAATCTAGATTTAAACAGAGAGAGTGTGTCTGAACCCCGAACATTATCAGGAAGGCTATTCCAGAGTTTGGGAGCCAAATGTGAGAAAGCTCTACCTCCTTTAGTGGACTTTGCTATCCTAGGAACGACCAAAAGTCCAGCGTGTTGTGACCTTAGGGTGCGTGATGGGTTGTAACGTGGTAGAAGGCTAGTTAGGTACGCAGGAGCTAAACCATTTAGGGCCTTATAGGTAAGTAATGATAATTTGTAACTGATACGGAACTTAATAGGTAGCCAGTGCAGAGACTGTAAAATTGGGGTAATATGATCATATTTTCTTGACCTGGTAAGGACTCTAGCTGCTGCATTTTGGACTACCTGTAGCTTGTTTATTGACGAAGCAGGACAACCACCTAGAAGTGAATTACAATAGTCCAGTCTAGAGGTCATGAATGCATGAACTAGCTTTTCTGCATCAGAAACAGATAACATGTTTCGTAGCTTGGCAATGTTTCTAAGATAGAAGAATGCAGTTTTTGTAACATTGGAAATATGATTTTCAAAAGACAAATTGCTGTCTAATATAACACCCAGATTTCTGACTGTAGAGGAAGTAACAGTACATCCGTCTAGTTGCAGATTGTAATCTACAAGATTCTGTGTAGTGTTTTTTGGTCCAATAATTAGTATCTCTGTCTTATCTGAATTTAATTGGAGAAAATTATTTGTCATCCAATCTTTTACATTTTTAACACACTCTGTTAGCTTAGATAATTGGGAAGTTTCATCTGGTCTCATTGAGATATATAGCTGAGTATCATCAGCATAACAGTGGAAGCTAAATCCGTATTTTCTAATAATATTACCAAGGGGCAACATGTATATTGAAAATAGAAGGAGACCTAGGACGGATCCTTGTGGCACTCCATATTTTACTGATGATAAATGAGATGACTCCCCATTTAATTAAACAAAATGGTAGCGATCGGACAGATAGGATCTAAACCATCTTAGAGCCTGCCCTTGAATACCTGTATAGTTTTGTAATCGATCTATGAGTATGTCATGATCTATGGTGTCGAACGCAGCACTAAGATCAAGTAAGACTAGAAATGAGATGCAGCCTTGGTCTGACGCAAGGAGCAGGTCATTTGTAATTTTAACAAGTGCAGTTTCTGTGCTATGGTGGGGCCTAAAACCTGACTGAAATTCTTCATACAGATCATTTTTATGCAGGAAGGTGCTCAATTGAGCAGACACAACTTTTTCTAAAATTTTAGACATAAATGGAAGATTTGAAATAGGCCTATAATTTGCCAGTACACTAGGATCTAGTTTTGGTTTCTTAATAAGAGGCTTGATAACCGCCAGCTTGAATGGTTTTGGGACGTGACCTAAAGATAACGACGAGTTAATGATATTGGGAAGCGGTTCTTCGGCTACAGGTAACAGCTCTTTCAGTAATTTAGTGGGTACAGGATCTAATAAACATGTTGTTGGTTTAGATACAGTGATAAGTTTATTTAGTTCTTCCTGTCCTATGGTTGTAAATGTTGAACATTTACACAATGGATCACTATTCACTATTCTTAAACATGACATGATGAGGTTGTTTTTCAGTGCCTATGGTCTAAGAACAGACACAATGTATGCTTAGACATACAGATACAATGTATGCAATGTATGCTTATGATATACATTATTATATTTATTAGTAGTAGTTCTTTCTCAGATTGTCTAAACCGTTAAGCTCTGTATTTGACTGTTAACTCAAATGTGTCCATTTTAAAAATACTGTTCATTTAAATATAAAAAATAACTCACATGTTGTTTCAATGTTTTCAACTCACATGTTGTTTCAATGTTGCAGCCAGGTCTTCAAAAAGAACAAAAGAAGAAAAGCACCAGGCCCAGATGGTGTTACACCAGCCTGTCTGAAAATCTGTGCTGACCAGCTGGCCCCCATCTTTTCACAGATCTTCAACAGATCCCTGGAGTTGTGTGAAGTGCCTTCCTGCTTAAAACGCTCCACCATCATCCCCATCCCAAAGAAACCCAAGATAGCAGAACTTAACGACTACAGACCTGTGGCTCTAACGTCTGTCATCATGAAGTCGTTTGAAAAACTGGTTCTGGGTTATCTGAAGGACATCACTGGACCCCTACTGGACCCCCTGCAGTTTGCTTACCGAGCAAACAGGTCCGTGGATGATGCAATCAACATGGGATTGCACTTCATCCTGCAACATCTGGACAAAACAGGGACTTATGTGAGGATCCTGTTTGTGGACTTTAGTTCGGCATTCAACACCATCATCCCAACAGCCCTTCAGACCAAACTGACCCAGCTCTCTGTTCCTAGCTCTATCTGTCGGTGGATCACCAGCTTTCTGACAGATAGACAACAGTTAGTGAGACTGGGGAAATTCACATCAAACAGCTGCTCCACCAACACTGGTGCCCCTCAGGGATGTGTTCTCTCCCCTCTGCTTTTCTCCCTGTACACCAACGACTGCACCTCTAAAGACCCCTCTGTCAAGCTCCTAAAGTTTGCAGACGACACTACAGTCATCGGCCTCATCCAGGACGGTGATGAGTCTGCTTACAGACAAGAGGTTGAGCAGCTGGCTGTCTGGTGCAGTCTTAACAACCTGGAGCTGAACACGCTCAAAACAGTGGAGATGACAGTGGACTTTAGGAGAAACCCCCCTGCACTTTCCCTACTCACCATCATGAACAGCACTGTGACTGCAGTGGAGTCATTCAGATTCCTGGGAACCACCATCTCTCAGGACCTGAAGTGGGACAATCACATTGACTCCATCGTAAAAAAGGCCCAGCAGAGGTTGTACTTCCTTCGCCAGCTGAGGAAGTTTAACTTGCCACAGGAGCTGCTGAAACAGTTCTATTCAGCCGTCATTGAGTCTGTCCTCTGTACTTCAATAACTGTCTGGTTTGGTTCAGCAACAAAATCAGACATCAGAAGACTGCAGAGAACTGTTCGGACTGCTGAAAGGATTATTGGTGCTCCCCTGCCCACCCTTCAAGAACTTTATACATCCAGAGTGAGGAAAAGGGCTCAGAGCCGCAAACACCAGAACAGCAAGGCACAAGAACAGTTTCTTCCCCCAGGCAATCTACCTCATGAACAGTTAAATGTTCCCTACTTATGCTTATAAACGTGCAATATCCTTATATTTCCTTATATTTATTTGTTAACCCTCCATCCTAGAACATTCCTGCATCTCACTCAATCCTATTCCTTTTTCATTTATAGCACAATTGTTTATACATTTATTTATTTGCCAATTTGTAAATCTCTCTCTTTTTTTTTTTTTTTTTTTTGTGTGTGTTGTTGTCTCTGTGTACTGGAAGCTTATGTCACTAAAACAAATTCCTTGTATGCGTAAGCATACTTGGCAATAAAGCTCTTTCTGATTCTGATTTCTGATTCTGATTCTGATGACTTTAAAGGTCCCGTTTTATGCGCTTTTTTGAAGCATTGATTGTGTTTACAATGTGCAATATAACATGTGTTCATGTTTTGCGTGTAAAAAACACAGTATTTTTCACACAATTCACCTATCTGTATACTGCTGTTTTCACTGTCACAAAAACGGGCTGATGACTTCCTTGTTCTATGAAGCCTCTCCTTCAGAAATACGTAACGCGTTCTGATTGGGCCAGCGGTTCCTGTGCTGTGATTCGACAGCAGCTGAGAGCAGGCTGCCCTCCTGGTAACGTGATTGGGCTAGAACGCACGTGAACTAAGCAAACTATTTTTTTTAAAAAGCCCCACAAACGAAATATATAAAAAGCAAAATACACCAAACAGTAAAAACTATATTAGGTAAGACAGGTTAAATTAGCTTATTGATTGTTTTTCTGTGTGCCTGTAATCAATCAAGCAAAACATGGAAGACAATTTATCATATTACAAAAACTATCCATTGTTTTGGCACTGTTGCCGTTAATGCAAATTAACACTTAACATTGACACTTCGTTACCTGTTCAAAATAAACCATTAAATCAAATAGAGATTTGACGAGTGTGCACTGATATTTTCAGTCCCATTCATTTGCATGTTGTTTCAAGGACACGCTCACAATAAGGGAACTAATGAATGTTCATGTTATCTCCACCAACGGGAACAGTTTTTCACGGGAACCGAATATTACACAACACCGGGCGATTCATGAGTCAGACAGTGGCAACCTCTTGAACCACCAACACATTCGCGCTGGAAAACTTCCGCAGTCCCCAATTGGCTAAAATGCTCTGTTCGACTTTTCTGAGATCATCTACTCTTCCCTGTGGATGACCTGTGACCTACTTTCTGTAAGATCTGAATTTTTGAGTTTGAATTTTTGACATTGAATTTTAGAAAACTGAATTTTAAAGTTACGAATTTCTTGATCTTGAAAACTTGTATCAGATTTTTTTTAAATGAATATTTGCAGTATAAGAATTCAGAACAAAAAAAAACTAGCTGTTTGAAAATACATGTCTATAAAATTCAGCCATAAAAACATTTAAGTTTGTTAAATTTCAAATGTTCAATATTCGTTTACAAAAATCAAAATCAGAACTATTTAAACTACCACATAAAATTCAATTTTGTAAGATTACTCTTGCAAATAATTCAAGTTTACACAATTCAAATTCAAATCATTTTGTCATAATAATAGCTCCATATACTTTCATGTTCATACTTTTCAGTTGATTTCTTAAAAATCCTTTACTTGTATTGGTCTTAAGTTATATTCTAGTTTTCTGAGATACTGAATTTGGGATTTTCCTTAGTTGTCAGTTCCCTATCATAGGTCACTTCGATGCTGCGGTGACGTCACCACGTATGGGAACACCTCCGGTGTGACGAATGTCTGAAGCCCAATACCATCCCGCCAATCCTATTGGCCAAATGGCGCATAGCACCACCCTACGCATGCGCACGCATGATATACCTGGGTGCAGCGCACCATTTCGCTCAGATTTCATTCCTTCAGGAATAGCGAATCATCTGTGCCCTATCATCTCGCGTTCTCCAGCGATTTTCTTCGAGCAGTGTTAACTCCTCTTTCGCGGACGCGATGAGTCAACGAAAGGTAAGAGCCGTATATGGGTTTATCACAGGGAGGCACTCATGAGAGATTCGTTTGCAGCCTCTCTCATGTTCTCTCTGTGATAGCCTACGGCTATGGTAAAATAAGAAAGTATCCGCGCTCTGGAGTCTATTTCTTCAGTCGCCTCGCGTCTAACCCCCACCGTTCGCTTCTGCGGTCGCCGAGGCCCCGCACGAGGTGTTGGTTAGGGGCGATATGTGCGGCTTGACTATGAGTACAGTGATGCACTGGAGTTTTCCACTTGCTCGCTCTCCCCTACTCGAGCGCGTTAATCAGAGCAGTTTTGCTTTTATACTATGTTGTCTAACCGCAGCTTCTACTCAGAGTAGGCTCTGACCGGCATAAGCGGTTCTCTCCCTCCGAGCGGACAGGAGAAACGCGCTTCCCCTTTCTCAGTGTGCTATTATGTGGCTATCCGCGCGGTGGATAAATTACCCTTCTCACGGACCTCCACCAAGAGGTTTCGAGGTCCTGGAAGCAGCCTTATCAGCGCATATCACGAACGGCGCGGGTTTTTGCCACGATTAAGTGACATGGCGGACTGCTATTATATAGCGATGCCGTTTGACTACCTCTCTAGCCGAACGGATCGCGCCAAACTCCGCCGCGACCTAGTCTCGTCTAGACGTATCGAGTCGTGTCTATTTCGGCAAATTTTATTCTCTTATTACGGTTCTTACGAGAAGCCTCTCGTTCTTTCCCCACACTCTAACATTGACCGTCTCGCAGCACAAGCACTTCGAGCGTCACTGAACTGAGCTGTTATTTGAGCGCCCCTCAGACACTGCACAATTCAGTCTTCAGAGTTTGAGGAACGGCACAAAAGACTGGCGAATTTGGCCAGTTTATGACGGCTCACACAGCTGCCGCGTTCTCGCTAGCGGCGTGGCCCTATGTTTATCTTGTTGGATTAAATCCTGCCGTGGACACGCTTCAGGATTATACACAACGAAACACAGCGAGTTTGACGCATGCATTTCCTTCTATGTTTGCCGGGGTCTGTGCCCTCCACTGAAGAGTGCTGTTGGACTGCTAATGCACATCCAACCCTCTCACTGCAGTCCCCACGCTCTAACATTGACTGTCTCGCAGCACAAGCACTTCGAGCGTCACTGAACTGAGCTGTTATTTGAGCGCCCCCTCAGACACTCTGCACTATTCAGCCTTCAGAGTCTGAGGGACGCCACAAGAGGCTGGCAAATATGGCCAGTTTATGACGGCTCACACAGCTGCCGCGTTCTCGCTAGCGGCGTGGCCCTAATGTTTTCTTGTTGGATTAAATCCTGCCGTGAACACGCTTCAGGATTATACACAACGAAACGCAGCGAGTTTGACGCATGCGCTTTACTTCATGTTTGCCAGGGTCTGTGCCCTCCACTAGAGAGTGCTGTTGGACTGCTAATGCACATCCAACCCTTTCACTGCAGTCCCCACGCTCTAACATTGACTGTCTCGCAGCAAAGCCACCTCGAGCATCATTGGATTGAGCTATCATTTGAGCGCCCCCTCAGACACTCTGCACAATCCAGCCTTCAGAGTTTGAGGGACGGCACAAAAGGCTGGCAGAGATGGCCAGTTTATGACTGCTCATACAGCCGCCACGTTCTCGCAATGGCGACGTGGCCCGATTTTTATCTTGGTGAATTAAATCCTGCCGTGGATACGCTTCAGGATTATACACAACGAAACGCAGCAAGTTTACGCATGCGCTTTACTTCATGTTCGCCAGGGACTGTGCCCTCCACTATAGAGTGCTGTTGGACCGCTAATGCGCATCCAACACTCTCACTGCAGTCCCTACGCTCTAACATTGACTGTCTCGCAGCAAACAGCGCTTCGAGCAGCATTGGATCGGGCTGTGACACCAGGCGTAAATAATAAAAAATAATCCCTCAGACACTGCGCAATCCAGCTTTCAGATCTTGAGGGGCGATTCAAGGGTCTTACACAGAGCCTGATGTTCAATTCGTTGGTCTAATTCCTGCCGTGGACACGTTCAGGATTATACACAACGGGACGCAATAGCTCTTATGCATACACTTCCCCTGTGCACGAATGCCGCAGGCTTTTCCGTGCACGGACATTATGTGTATGACAGCGTTGCAGAAAGCGGAAATTTGAGACTGCTAGTATCGTTTTGGGTCGCGTGGAACGCTTGCCCGGCATTTCTCAATGGGTGTTACGCACAATTGTCACGGATACACCAATTCGTTTTTAGAGGCCCGCCTCTTTCCGCTGAATTCTTTCCACGGTGGTAGACTGATGGTAATAGCAGTGTTGTGACAGGAGATGTCAACTCTGCTGAGCAAAGGGGCTATAGAAGTCGTAGACCCCGTACTTCTCAATGCATGGATGTAGCTCTGGCCCCGTTGCGGCTCCAGGGCGTCCGTCTGTTAACCACTTGGACGATTGGCAGCGGCATTCCCCGTAATTTGTCTGGGGTTACTTCACATGCGCCCTTTTCAGTGGAAAAGTGGGCGGAAAGACGAAATATTTCACCCCGTTGTCTTCCGCATCCGACGATTTCGGTGACACGGAGTTGTGTGATGTCATTAAAGCTATGGATGCCAACCGAGTTCTCCTACCGGGGTTCGGCTGGGGATTTGAGCTTTCCCAGAGACCGTCACGACGGATGCGTCTTTGACCGGTTGGGGAGCTGTTTGTCAAGGGCTACCAGCCCATGGAGTGTGGACAGCTGCACAACCCAGTTGGTATATAAACCGGTTGGAATTACTGGCAGTTTTCTGGCTCTCCAGTAATTCGCGAATCTGCTGATCGGCCGTCTTGTGCTGCTCAGATCAGACAACACAGCGTTTGTCTCATACCTGAATCATTAGGAAGGATTACGCTCTCGCCCCCTGTGCAGGCTGGCGAGACATGTTCTTCTCTGGTCTCAGAGAAATTTCTGTCGATCCGAGTTGTTCATGTCCCCGGACGTTTGAACTTCGGAGCAGATATGCTATCCAGACAGGCTCTGGAACAGGGAGAATGGAGATTACACCTCCAGATGGTGAATCTTTTATGGCGGATATTCGGCAAGCGAAAGTGGATTTATTCGCGTCAAACATGACTACGCATTGCCCGCTATGGTTCTCCCTATGCCCCTCATCGCCCCTGGGCGTGGATGCATTAGCTCACAGCTGGCCCAGGACCAGTCTGTATGCTTTTCCTCCGATTCGTTTGATCCCAGCGGTATTATGCAGAATACGGCGGGACAGAGTGGAACAGCTGCTGCTGGTGGCTCCGCGATGGCACACGCAGCCGTGGTTTGCGGATCTGATCAGTCTGCTAGCGGGCTCTCCTTGGAGATTCCCCTCAGACAGGATTTATTATCACAAGCACAGGGGCTGATTTGGCACCCGAGGCCGGATCTGTGGAAACTGTGGGCGTGGCCACTGAGCGGAGTGCATTAGTATGTCCCGGTCTTTCTGTTGAAGCCACTGAGACTATATTGAATTCTAGAGCAGCTTCTACGAGACGCTTATATGCTTTCAAGTGGAGACTGATTACAGCCTGGTGTGGCAATCGTAATGTGGATCCAGTTTACTGCCCAGTGGCTTCAGTGCTGGAGTTCCTCCAGGATTGTTTTTCGGATGGCGTAACACCAGCCACTTTTAAGGTTTACGTGGCAGCCATTTCAGCTTACCACGAATACATAGGCGGTGCCTCTATGAGGCGTCATCCACTAGTTTCTCGTTTCGTACAGCGTGCGCGACGGCTGAGGCCTTTCCGCCCTGTGCGAGTTCCTTCATGGGGTTTATCCATTGTGTTGCTAGGTTTATCAGGGCATCCGTTTGAGCCCTTGGAGACCGTATCGGATAAATTCTTGTCACTGAAGACACTTCTTCTCATGGCTTTATCCTCCCTCAAGAGAGTTGGGGATTTACAGGCTCTTTCTGTTTCACCCTCATGCATGGAATTTGCACCGGGCCCTGTGAAGGTGCTGCTGCGGCCCAGGCCTAACTATGTTCCTAAGGTCGCATCTAACCTCTTTCGCTTTCAGCAAGTGTGCCTGGAAGCTTTTTCACCTGCTGAGGCTGGATCAGAAGATCTAAGTCTTTGCCCTGTGAGAGCTTTAAAGACTTATGTGGATCGTACAGCCCCTTGGCGTGAATCTGACCAGCTGTTTGTCTGTCTTGGACATAAAAGTAAGGGCCATGCGGTTACAAAGCAGCGCATGTCCCATTGGCTGGTGGAGGCAATTTCTTTGGCCTATGAGGCGCGCGGACTCGCTTCGCCCTTAGGAATTAAGTCTCATTCCACTTGAGCTGTGGCTTCTTCTCAAGCTTTTCTCAGTGGATCTTCTATGGATGATATCTGTGCTGCGGCAGGATGGTCCTCACCGAGCACTTTTATCAAGTCCTACAGTCTGGATGTGAGGATGGCTCCTGGCTCCCGGGTTCTTTCCGCTTGAGCAGGTGCTTCCTCGGATCTCAGTTATCAGGTACGTCAGGCGTTTTGGTATATCGTTCCCATACGTGGTGACGTCACCGCAGCATCGAAGTGACCTATGATAGGGAACATCTCGGTTACGTATGTAACCTTGGTTCCCTGAATAGGGAACGAGATACTGCGGTTCTGGCCGTTCCGTACCTTGATAACTTCATCTTCAGTCATGAAATCTGAGCGAAATGGCGCGCTGCACCCAGGTATATCATGCGTGCGCATGCGTAGGGTGGTGCTATGCGCCATTTGGCCAATAGGATTGGCGGGATGGTATTGGGCTTCAGACATTCGTCACACCGGAGGTGTTCCCATACGTGGTGACGTCACCGCAGCATCTCGTTCCCTATTCAGGGAACCAAGGTTACATACGTAACCGAGATGTTATAATCATCAAAATTAAAAGAAATACACATTTGAAATATATCAGTCTGTGTGTAATTAATGAATATAATATACAAGTTTCACTTTTTGAATGGAATTAGTGAAATAAATCAACTTTTTGATGATATTCTAACTATATGACCAGCACATGTGTATATATATATATTATTTTTTTTATTTTACTTTTTAAAAATATGTGGTCCTTTACTTAAACATTTCCATACATTCTGCATAGGCTATAGGCCAGTTATAGTCTATGTTGTATTGGATTTTGATCCCCTTATATTATATTTTATATAATTTTATTGCTAATAGTTTGCTCCTTTTTATAAGCAATGTCCTATTTAATGTTTAATAATTATGTATTTTCTTTAACCTATGAAAAGCCCGTCAGTCCCGCAGAGAGTTATATTCACTAGAAAGAACCGACTTATGAATTAATTAATTCTAGAGTCAGACTACAATCATGCTGCGCTTATGATTCACTAAAGTGAACCGACTCATTGGAATAAAAAAAATCGAGAATTGGATGACTGTCCGATGATGCGGTTTGTTCCACATGGTACAGTCTAGCGTTGGAATAGTAGCTTACATACATACATACAGGCCTACTTACATTGTTGTGTTTCATTGCAGCTCATATATAGTAGCCTACTAATGCACAAAAGTTTTTCTTAGTTATTAATCAGTGCACTATCCAGGGAGTCGGTCATTTCAAATCGCTTTAGTTTAGCCCCTTGAAAAATCCAGCATGTGCTGGTTAGCTATGCTCTGAAGCTGGGATGCTGTCTTGAGCTGGTTCAAGCTGGTTCTTTGCCCCACCCGAAAACCAGCAACCATCTCTCACTTACCGAATATGTTGTGTTGTCTCAAGCTAATAATAGCCATGCCTCCATGGCCAAGACACAGCACAAAACACAGTTAAGTGCTGCCATGTAGTGGTTTAAGAATGTCACCTGTTTGCTCTTATACTGTCTGAAATCGCAGTTCTGGTGTGTGTGTTAATGTTGACGTCACCAGTAGGACTCCATGGTTGAGAAATACAGTTTCACTTGCAATGTAAATGGGTGGTTTGGGGTCAGAGATATTGGTACCAGATTATTAACTAGTTTAGGCGGGAGACCAGTTCTGTAGCAGCATAGTGATTGATTAAAATGTTTATGATAATAAAAATATGATTAGTGGTCAATTACTTTTATCAGTTACTAATGATCTATCAGAAAACAACAAAGACAAGTAAAATGCATGCCAAAATTCTGCAATGTCAACCATATGATAATATGATTTTTAAAATAACGTTGTTGGATTGTTGGAAATACACATGTAACTTTATAGGCAACACTATATGATTTTAGCCCATACATCGTCAACAAGTATAGGCTAACACATTATAGAATCTAATTTACTTGATTTCTTGCAGCTCTACAGTGTGGTCCACTTGTCTTTGCACCTTGGGAAGGGCACTGCTGTCACAAGGCATTTTTTTGTAAGTATTATTTAAATTAATTAAATTTTTATTTACAGCTGAAGTCAAAAGTTTACATACACCTTGCAGAATCTCCAAAATGTTAATTATTTTACCAAAATAAGAGGGATTATCATACAAAATGCATGGTATTGTTTATTTAGTACTTTCCTGAAAAAGATATTTCACATAAAATATGTTTAATTTAATGTATATAGTTGAATTTATAAAAATGACCCTGTTCAAAAGTTTACGTACATTTGATTCTTAATACAGTATTCTGTTTTGTAGTTATACAGAACACTGTTCTACATAATGTAAAGTTGTATTACAGTGCATTGCTGTAAAACCAAAATACAGTAACTTACTGGCAACTGCCAGTAACTTATTGTAAAAATAAGGAACATTTTTAACAGTGCAGGAATGAGCATAAGCAGTCATCCGGGAAGGGGGTCAGATGTTTGAGACCAAGGAATTCTTCCAAATGCTCCTTGAGGGAGCGGTTTTCATGCTTTAGGAAAAGCAGGTTCACAGCGGCAAAGTGATCCATAGAAACAGAAAACAAAACCACTTAAAGAATGAAAAAATAAACAGGGGTAAATCACGTTTGTATACTGGGTTGGGTCGGATCTTCTGACACGCAGTGTGTCGAGGAACAGACACGCAGAGATTGCAAACAAGCAGGGCTTTAATGAATCCACAGGTTAACATTCAAACAAGGGTAGGCTGGTAAAACATAGAATTGATGAGACCTGACAAATAATCAGGTAAAGGCCCTGATATACTTCAAACGAAATCGAAGAATGAACTGATATGATGTCATTTCGAAAAAAATCAGGCCAAAACGAAGTTCATTTTGAGTTTGTTTCGGCAGTTCGAAATAGCTGACCAAAGTGACTTTTTGGGGAAGTTCGTTTCGGCTCCTAAACACTTCTGAGTTTCTATTGGTGCATGGCAGTTATGCAGTCGGTGGGTGTGTTCTGAAAATCCACCTTCTTTGATATGCAATTTTTTTTTTTTTTTTTCGTTCGTTATTTATTCAACGGAGGTCAGGCAAGAGAGAACATCTTCGGCCTAGTCACTAGCAACATGAATACACTGGAGTGTGAAATAGCTGAGCTGCACAGATATATCCACACCTGTATGATCACTCGCGGAGAGACTTTAAAGATTTAGAGAAAGCATTAATTCCTAGAAAGAAATAGCAACGAAGCTTGGTGTCGACGACCCAGAGTTATGCAAAAAGAGATGCAGAGAAACATCCGAGACAAGAGACAAGAGCCGCGTTTCCACCGCTGGAACTTTACCCAGGAACTTTTGGGGGCGGGACTTTGGCGCTAATCATTCTGATTGGTTGAGTTCACGCAGCATTGGTTGAGTTCAACCACCATTTATTCGGATCAACATTTTCAAAATATTACTGTTATTGTGTCATGAAATGTAATTTTAAAAGTATTTCAGGCGAGAATGTAGTTGTTTAAAACTCAAATCTGTTGTTTATTTATAAAGACAGCGCCTATTTAAAAATGTGTTTCGCCGATCTCTGAGACGGTGAGCTCCACGCAATCAGCGGAGCCCAGTGATCATCTATCCGCCGAGAAGCAGCCTCTCCTGGGATAGACCTTCTGATATGTGCCGCTGGCTCTGATGTGTCTTTAGTGGTTAAACATAACATATAATTCAGCTGCGGGGTAAATCTAACAGGTTTTCTTTGGTCTATATTCAATTTATCTATATGTTAAAATGAAAATAAAAAAGGCAAGTCTATATAATATTTCGTTTCATTGTAATGGCTGTATATAACGTTACACATATCCCTGAACTAAGTACATTTCTGCAGCTGTTATTATGTTTAAATGAAAACGAAAGAAGGCAGTGGTATTTTATATCCTATTTCGTGTTATTGTAAATATACCGAGGGAAAAATTGCTGTAGCCAAAGCCAACTGAGTTAACGCAGCATTGGTTGAGTTCAAACACCATTTATTCGGATCATTTTCAAATATTACTGTTATTGTGTCATGAAATGTAATTTTAAAAGTATTTCAGGCGAGAATGTAGTTGTTTAAAACTCAAATTTGGGGTTTATTTATAAAGACAGCGCCTATTTAAAAATGTGTTTCGCCGATCTCTGAGACGGTGAGCTCCACGCAATCAGCGGAGCCCACCCTGCTAACACACGACGTAACAGTTACGTAACGTACTGGTAATTTTTGGTAATTCCATGACTTACCAACTGACAACGTAACTACGACGTCGCATGCCCGTAATTGTATTACCAACACATTACCAACTCACAACGTTGTCAGTACGTCGTCCTTACGTAATAATATTACCAAGCACTTCCCAGATAGGTACTCTATTGGTAACTTCATGACTTACTGCCAATGTAGCAACATTACTGGCCCGTGATTCCATTACGACTACAATGTCTGTGCGATTTTTGTCTGCAACGTACATACGCCATAATTTAAAAACCGCTTATTTATCGTGAAGATTTTATTGCTACGCTGTACATTTGTTAGAAAACACAATTTCACAAAAAGAACACGTTTATTCGCTTGAAAAAAATGTTTATTTGGACTTTTTATAAAATTTCTTTCTGGGAGACAAAGAAAAAATAAAGGAGAAATCCCCATGCATTTCATAAATGTACAATGAAATAAGAATACCATACATTTGCTATATGCAAGAGATAAAAACAAAACACACTTTTAGACTTTATGTATCAGACATCTAAGCTTTCAGTGTTCAACACCCACCTACAAGTGTAGTGCTTTGAAAAAAGCTCAGACTTATTCAGTCCCTCATTATCATACTATTTTTTTTTTTTTTACTTTTTAATGGTCATCACAGGTAAGTGTACACACACTATTTGTCAAAGAACATAAAGGGTTTTCTCCTATTTGTAAAATGCAGCATCATAAATTACAATTAAGACAAAACAAGTGCATATAACTGTCATTATGTTATATCATTTACAAGTGATCACATAATTCTATCTATCATTTGCACACTGTATTGGGATGAATTCAGTTATTGACTAAGTTTAAATGCATAATCGTTTATCACCTATAAACTATGATTATGGTATTTATGCAAAAGTTCAAAATTAATTTTACTTAGTTAAGTTTAGCTACTTCATACAGAAATGTTGCATGAAACACAGAAACCCTAATCAACACATTTAATTTACCACAACACATTTAGTTCTTTAGTCAAGTCAAGTCTGCTTTAATGTCAATTTCCACATGTACAGAACATATATACAGAGAATCGAAACTGCGTTACTCTCAGACCCTCGGTGCATAGAGATGACATTAAAGCATAAAAATCTAGATCAAATATAATACTACCGTATTTTCCGGATTATAAGTCACGCTTCTTTTTCATAGTTTGGCTGGTCCTGCAACTTATAGTCAGGTGCGACTTATCAAAATTAATTTGACATGAACTGAGAGAAATGAACCAAGAGAAAACATTACCGTCTACAGCTGCGAGAGGGCACTCTATACTGCTCAGTTCTCCTGTAGTCTACTCCTGAAGACATAGAGCACCCTCTCGCAGCTGTAGACGGTAATGTTTTCTCTTGGTTCTTGGTTCTAAATAAATGCAACTTATAGTCCAGTTCGACTTATATATATGTTTTTTTCCTTGTCATGAAGTAGTTTTGGACTGATGCGATTTATATTTAGGTGCGACTTATAGTCCGGAAAATATGGTATACAATAAGGGAATGTAAAAAAAGTCATATAATAAAATGTAAAATAAAGTTAAATAAAGCACCGCAAGGCAAATGAGAGATGAAATCAATGAAGTGAACAACAGTGCAGACAAAATATTTTTTTGTGAAAAAAAACAAACAAACAAAAAAAACCTTATCAAGTCTGATTAAAGTGACAAAGGGCTCGAGAGCAGTTATTTTATTTAACTGACTGATGAGGTAGTGGAATGACATCAGTTCCATGCTGCATGAGGTAGTGAGCAGACCAATACTGCACAAAGTGACTAGTGCATGCCATCATATAATTAGTGTGTGTGTGTGTGTGGGGGGGGGGGGGGGGGGGGGTTCATAGGTCAGAAGAGGGGGCAGAAGAAGGGAGTGGGGGCAAGTTCGGGAGGGAGTTCAGCTTCCTGACAGCCTGGTGGATGAAGCTGTCCTTCAGTCTGCTGGTCCTGGCCTGGAGACTCCGCAGTCTCCTCCTGATGGTAGCATGCTGAAGAAGCTGTGTGATGGGTGGGTGGGTGGGATCACCTGCGATGCAGAGGAATTTGCGAGTGAGACGGGTTCTGTAAATGTCCTGGAGGGAGGGAAGAGACACCAATGATCTTCTCAGCTGCTTTCACTATGCATTGCAGAGTCTTTCGGCAGGATGCGTTGCAGGCGCCATACCACACAGTAATGCAGCTCGTCGGGATGCTCTCGATGTTGCCTCTGTAGAAGGTGTACATGATGGGGGGTGGGGCTCTGGCTCTCCTCAGTTTGCGGAGGAAGTAGAGACGCTGTTGTGATTTCTTGGCCAGTGCTGCGGTGTTTTCAGTCCAGGAGAGGTCCTCTGTGATGTGCACACCCAGGAACTTGGTGCTGCTCACTCTCTCCACAGTCGCAACGTTGATGGTCAGAGGAACGTGCTGAGTGTGTGCTCTCCTGAAGTCAAAAACAATCTCCTTCGTCTTCTCCACGTTCAGAGACAGATTGTTGTCACTGCACCACCCGGACAGGCGGCTCACCTCGGTCCTGAAGTTTGTCTCATCTTTGATGCTAATGAGACCCACCACAGTCGTGTCATCTGCAAGCTTAATGAAGAGGTTGGAGCTGTGTGAAGGTGTGCAGTCGTGGATCAGCAGAGTGAAGAGGAGGGGGCTCAGCACACATCCTTGGGGGGCCCCAGTGTTCAGTGTGATGGTGCTGGATGTGTTGCTGCCGACCCGTACTGCCTGAGGTCTTCCAGTCAGAAAGTCCAACAGCCAGTGGCACAGCGAAGTGTTGAGGCCCAGTTGGATCAGTTTGTAAATGAGTCCTTTTTGTCCATATGTGTGAGTGCTGAGTGGAGGGTAGTGGAGATGGCATCATTGAACTGGAATGATGGTTATAGTTTTGAAACATGTGGGAACAACAGCCTGACTGAGTGAGATGTTGAAAATGTCTGTGAAGACATCAGTGGACATCAGCTTTGCGTGCATTGATCCTGCTGAAGGATCTCCTAACGCTGTCTGGGGTCAGCGTCATCACCTGGTCACCGGGAGGAGGTGGAGTCTTCTGTGCAGTGGTGCTGTTTTGTTGCTCAAAGCGAGCGAAGAAGGTGTTCAGCTCATTTAGCAGAGAGATGTTGTTGTCACAGGTCCGTGGTGGGGGCTTGTAGTCTGTAATGGTCTGTATCCTCTGCCACAGGTTCCTAGTGTCTCTGCTGTCACTGAATTGATGGGCTATCCTCCTGGAGTGCTGTCTCTTAGCCTCTCTGATGCCACGGGACAGGTTGGCCCCTAGCTGTTCTCAGTCCCACCTCATCTCCAGCTCTGAAGGCTTTACATCACAAAAAAAAAAAAAAAGTATTCACTGATTTGTGTTATGCAATTCTCAAAATGTCTAAATACTACAGCAATATAGGACATTATCAATTAATAATTATGGACAGTGGTGAAAAACACACAAAAATAAACAAATGAATACAAATATTAAAGTTCAAAGCACAAACATGGCACAAGAATAGAAATTACACAATATTCTTGTCAAATGATGTAATCAGCTCACTGAAAAAGAAAACAGGAGACGAGTAAGTTTTGCTTGACAGGTTGAAATATTGTTTGGTTTGACTGACCTGTTAATTATTTTTCAATTTGCATGCCTGCTGGTATTGTATTTAAGGATATAGCCACACAAACTTCACATGCTATTTCACAGCAAATACAGACTTAACATTCAATAACTTATTTGTATTTTCCTTGTAGAAATCCAAGCTTTGTAGATGAAAACTGAAAACATGGTTTTAAAAATAAATGTCATAAGACACAACTACAATGCTTTAATGTACAGAAGTGTTTTATAATTAATTTTATTAATTACTATTAATGTTTGCTATTGCTCATCGCCTGTACTAATAACATTTATCCCGGTAGCCACTCAGGACCTTTAAGGACTGTAAAAAGGCACACTATTCTAAACCACGTTTGTATCACCTCACTTCACATTTTTCCTTCTTTCCTTTTACACTTAGCCTATATAAAAATCTAGCTTCTTGTTTACAGTCTACTTAAGCACTCTGAAATCTTGGTCTCTAGCGCTGACCTGAAGAAAGTCTTCCCATCCCTGGTGAGCATCTCCTCTGACTTTTGCCTTCCCTCATTACCGAAAAGATTTTCTCCAAACTGTTTTTCTTTGCTAGAACAGACTTTTTTTTTTTAACTGTGCCCTCATGGTAAAAGGCGACACCCCTACAATTTTTGTATTATTAAACATCAGCAGACACCAATTATACACTGAACAAAATTCAAAGAGATCAGATGCAGCAATGATAGAAAGACGAAGATAACGTGCAATGGCTGCTATAAACTATCGAAGTGCGTTTGATTGAAGCCTTCAAGCGAGGGATTGGTCATAAGCTAACAGATTGTAAGTAAACTGAAGTTTTTCCACACGGATGGTCGGCCGATGCTGTGAGAGTGCTACAGAGTTCGTTGGGATTGTAACAATTGTAAGTGTTGTTTATTTGTTATTCATTTTAATATTGTGATCTGATATGTTATCGTATATTATTTACACATTTCTTCAGTTATGAAAGAAATTCTGTATATTCTATATTTGTGGGTTCTCACACTTAGCCATATTAAGCCATGATGACTGAGCACCTGTTACACAGATCGACTTGGAAACTAATTTTCATTTATTTTCTTTATTATAGAACCACACGCATACACATCAAGAATCTCATGAATTATACAATTATTGTCAGCATACGTCCAGCGCGTCACTACACAGAGAAGGACATCTATATACCACATCTGCCTGTTTAAGTTTCCGTGTGAGGATTACTACAAGTCCAATCATCTGTTTGCACCTACCCTCCTTTCATTTGTTTCCCTGAAACTATTGGGACTCATAAGAACTGAGAACTACCTCACTGCACGAGTACCTCTGCATCTTTGCACACTGTCTATGCATACTGTTTTTTATTTTGATTGTTTATTGTTGCGCACGACTGAAGTTTTTTTTATTTATACAAATGTGTATTTCTATATGGGATTTACAGGTGTGAATAATTAGTACATACTGTTGTTAAACAATACATTGAGTGAATCCTAATATAAGACTCTGGCCTTTTTACTCCTCTCTTGGTCGCTGGAAATTAATTCGGTATTCAGCCTTCTGAAGTGATTGGTATCGCAGTAGTAATAAGTGAATCATACAGTCTCTAATACACTCCCTGTGAGATGTGACCGTTCAGTACCTTATAATAGAGGGGGGAAAAAAAGTAAAGAACATACCTGAAAGTGGAGTTTGTGGGATCAACTAGATCATGGTGGTGTTCATACAAGGACCAGTTGCCAAAGAGTGAATGATGGAGAGACCACAGCCAAACATCAGGACAGAATTCTGCACGAGTCAAGTAAGCAGAATAAATATATAAATAAACATTTAACATCATAAACAAAAACTTATTATATATTCTATATTGCACAAAGGTTTAGGGAATAACTCTAAAAATCTGCACATGCATTGATGTCTTTAGGCCACATGGGTTTATAGTATCGCATTTTTTAATTTCTAAAAATATTTTATAAAAATAAAAGTTGCATATTCAGCGTATAAATTCTTTAAGAATAGTGCTATGTACTTACGTATATCTGAGTTGGTTTAGGATCAAATTAAATCAAAAGAATAAAAATCTCTCTGCTGCTAATTTAACATAGGCCAGGATAAGCAACTGCGGTCCTGGAGGGCCACTATCTTGCAGAGTTTAGCTTCAGCCCTCATAAAAACTCACCTGCCTGTATCTATCTAGTAATCCCGAAAACACTGATTGCCTTGTTCAGGTGTGTTTAATTAGGGTTGGAGCTATACTCTGCAGGACAGTGGCCCTCCAGGACCGAAGTTGCCTATCCCCGAATATGCTATGCATCGATGTTGGTTGCAAAACACGGAGATACAGCATGGTTGAAATATGTTCACTTTTAAAACTGTTACAACAATCGTCAAACCACCAATGACAAACATACTATCAAACCAAACATTTCCACATATCACACAATGCCGACCTATCAATCATTAACGCATCTTACACAGTGTGAACAGACTCGATCGCGTTCAGCGAGAATGACTCTTCTTCATTGGCTTATTGGCGACTCGCGGGCGTACATCGCCACCTATAGGGGTTCCTCAGTTATGTTTAACAAAGAGGGACTCTCAAAATGAAGTGGGAGGTGAAAAAGTACAATAAATAAATTATATATATATATATATATTTTTTTTAAACATCATTGCTTTGGATATATTAAACTTAAACGCGAACACCGTATTATGTGATATTACATGTATTATATATTTTTGACGTCTAAGTTAATGCGATTTGTCATATAAATGTACATATTTATATTTTTAAAAATAGTTAAACATACTTAATAGTATCTATCAATATTTAAATTATTACTCACGTGCCAAGCCCGCGAAACCGGGCAGCGGGCTTATATAAGCCGGGGTCTGTGCCCATCACGCGCACATCCTGACTCCCCTTTGAGTGACAACCCCAGCAGTGCGTTTTCCTGAGGTAAATTACTTTACTTAAATAAAAATACTTTTTACAAGTACAGACCGACAATAAAAGTAAATGATATTTAGAACTGTGAAGAAAGAAAGTAATAAAATGTAATTATAAAATTATTATACATATGGTCTGAGGTAGTTTTTCTTAGGGAAATAACCACAAAAATAAATAGCGGCCGTTTTCATTACTGAAACCGATTAAGTTTTAACATAAATTGGATTGTCTTCCAATAAATGTGTGGTAAGTTACATTTATCGGAAAAGACATACAAACAACGACTTTCCTCAGCGCCGATAAACACCGTTAAATGCCGTTACAGCCGAGTGACGTCATTGCTAATGGAGCCAATCCGCTCCGTTTGGGAGACGCTCTTTCGTTTCAGAGTTATCGGTCATGTTAACGTTACTTTAAGAGACTAATTATACAATTATTCTTAATAATGTCTTCATTATTCATATTTTTATGGAAAGTAGTGCATTGTCACATGTTTGACTGCGAAAAAAGGGACCATTCACACAGAATGCATTTTTCCATTAAAATTCGCTACTTTTCCATTGTTTTTGTTTGTAAACACGGGCTTGACGGATGCGCTATGCTCGCGTCCCGCGTCTTTTGCAGTGCTTCGTGCATGAGCGCCGCGTTTTTTGTCAGGTTAAAATAATTCCCACTTTTATACGCTGCGCCGCTTATCAATGTCAGTTTTACAGCAGTGGCCCAATCAGAAAAACTCGGAGGCGGGGCAAGCGTTGCAAGCTTCTGTTTACAGTAGCAAGTTGGCATGACAACTGTTTCATTTGACTGCAACATGTCATAGAAGGCGCTCTACGCTGGACAAAAAAATGAGCATTTTTGCTCAAAATGTCAGGACACCGGCCCACCACAATCGGTCGGACATCCTTGCGGTCCCTGTAGATATGCATACAAAGCCAGGGGCGTAGGCAGATTACGCGTGGGACGTGTCCCCCCACTTTTAATATCACGGAAATTCGTCCCCCGCACCTTTTCAGTCAAATGTGTTCGCATAAAGGTTTTCAAGAGCTGGTGTGAATAAATATAGATTTAAACTCAAAGAGACAGTATAGTCTGCGCATGAACTGATATTTTATTCGGACCCAGAAGGCGAGATGAACTTCACCGAGCGCTAAACTCTCATGCAGTGTGTGTTTCATTCAACCTCGAAGCTGGAGCGCGCTCTCGCGCGGAAAGTTAAATAAGGAAACTCCTAATATGGGCAACAGCGTCCAGCTTATCGCTGTTGGAAAACAGTTGTTTTGACAGAAGAACTTAAACTTTTGTAAACACGAAGACATTAATATACGATTGCGACAATGGTTTTTCAAGTCATCTCCAGCAGGTGATAAATACAGTATATGAACAAAACAGTGTAAGTGGACCAGTACTCACTCTCTCTTGACCGACTCCCTGGTGATCAAAGGTGCTCTCCTCCACTGCTAACTCAACCTGGCTTGACTATACATAAGGACAGAGAGAGAGTTCATTACAATTATTTGCAAGAGTTATTAAAAGTACACTTAGTAAGGATCCATTTTGGTTATATAGTCCTGTACTCTCGAACAGCAGGATTTTTAGATGGACAATGTGCTCCATGTTATAAAAGCTAGTTAATCCTTTTGAACATGTGGATGTAGAATACTGCTAATTCTAAATGTATATATATTTTTTTTTTTCAATGAACCAGACAGCAGAAGAAAAACTAGTTTACAATTGCAAGTATAGGCTACTTTGTTTTAAAGAGCACATACCCCTCTTTAATGACACCAAAAAAACATTTACCTCTCATTGTTGAGATACTTCCCATAAAAAAGAAAAACAAACTGTACTACCAAACAAATAAATAATATATATGATGTTCATATTATTCACTCACCGTTAATATTGCATATTAATGATATTGGAAATTCATTAGAAACATGAGAAAATATCTACTTCGTTGAATATACAGCCAAACAAAAATATACAGCTTTCAAAATGCAAGGCGGGTTTTAATCCCCAAATAGCAGGCGTCTTCCGACGTGTAACTTGCAATGGGCGCTTTGACGCAGGCATTTTGAGCAATAATTAAAATAATCAAATGGTCATAATAATAATCATTTTAAGTTTTTATAGAGAAGGGCCGTACGGCCATTATGGGTTTTAAAGGGTTAACATTAGAATAGTCAGCCGAAGTTACAATGGAATAAGTTAACTCTGCTAACCTAGCTACAAAACAATGCAAAACAGCTTATGCTGTGTTATTTGACTTTAGCTGACTGAGTAGCTAGTGCAGTAGGTGACAATCTGACAGACTTTATATTAGCGACAACGCTTATGTTGTCTTATTATAATGTTCATTAATTTAGGTAACGTTAAATCATCACACTATCGAGGCACCTACCCTGATTAACACTCCCTCCCTGTTAGAGTTGTGACGTTCGCGAACGAACCGATTCTTTTGAACGGCTCATAAACATGAACGATGGGAGCCGAGTCGCGGCTGGAGGGGAGCCGTTCTTTCTGTCGTTCTTTTTTCCTATGCGTGTTTCACACAGATACACACAAATGAGCTCCTCCGCGAGACAGAACAGTCCTCCGCACCCAGCGCAGGCCAACCCTTGTGATGATATTAGTTATTAGTTGTGCACGCATCCTTCACGTGAGTACTCCAGTGGAAAAAAAAACCTGCGTGCCTCTGTCATTGGGTAAGAGCAGAGCCAAAAGTTTACAGTAGTAATAGTATGTAGTATGTAGACATTTCCATTTTATTTATTCTAATTTTATCTACTTTAAATATTTTTAGTTTTCAATCAAAATGTTCTTGTGTGGAAGTGTTTGTAGTAAAAGCTGTTTTGCACAGAAATTCATTGCAGCCGGCTTTGTTTTTGATGTTTATTTGTGAGTAGGTATTGTATGTCAATCAACGTAGCTTCACACACACACACACACAAACACACACACACACACACTTTGTACTAAAGGTAAATCCAAAATAGTGATGCCACTGTCTAAGCAGAGGGATTTGTGCAACCCTATGGAATATAGTCCACACATGACAAATGAGATAATAATCAATATTTCAGAATAATTCAAACTCAGATATTGGTGTGTGATATCTGAGTTTTAATTATTTGACTACAAATCTCACCTCATCATTCCTCCCAGTGATTATTTCCAGGATAAACTGAGATGCCCCCAAGCTGGCTTCTTAAAATTGACTAAATATTTAAAAAGAGCCAAAAGAGCCATTCTTTTGAACGGCTCTTTGAAAGGAACGGATCGCGAAGATCCGGATCCCCTCAAAGAGCCATAAATCCCATCACTACTCCCTGTTAACAGAGACAATTTGCTGTTAATTATGTAACTACCATGCTTACCGTTTCTATTACACTCTCCTGCTCACTCTGTCCCTCCTTGACTTCACTATCAGACACCTGCTCCTCTGCCTGGGTGCCCGGCGCTGCTATGGCTAGTCACCTCCATGTGCTATGTTTACCTGTTTTTGCACAATGTCGTCAGCTACTGTAGGCTTGGAAACTGAAGCTACAGCACTAAACATGTCGGTTATTTTTGCACATGTTGAGGCATCAACATCTAGAATTTAATATGTTTTTTTTCAACAACCCCTTTGCGCTGTTTAACCATCCTAAATCCACAGATTTCTGGCTGAGCCACCGACTGCATCTGACACAAGAAAGCGAGGGGGAGGGGTGGAGCCTGTTAATAGATGATTGGGCCAACCCAGTGTCAGTATGGAAAATGAACCAATGGGCCACTGTCCCTGCTTTATGGGCCGGTCGTTGGCCAAAAAAAAAAAAAAAAAAAAAAAAAATATATATATATATATATATATATATATATATATATAATAAATCCTAAAACATTATTATTATTATTATTAACAATAACAAAAACGATAATAATAATAATGCTATTCTTTAAAAATGAAAATGCATCTTATTTATTTGTGGGCTGTAAGGTCTCATCAAATACATTGCTCTGCATTCTTCTCATCTTGCATTATCAGAAATTATTACACATTCATCACAGCCTTTATAATTTAGAAAACCTTTACATGAAAATAATTATTCTCTTCTCCTTTTTTCAGTGTTGATTTCCATCTGATTGTTGTAAGTGAAAACAGTAGCAGTCAACCTGCATCTCTGATTTGACAGTTTCATCATAACATACTAATTCATCAATAATCACTGAAAAAACTAAATATTTTCATTCGCACAGCCATATCTCACTCATATTCAGTCCTCTTTCTTCTTTTCACTCTTTTGCTTGTGTCTATAGCAGCTATACACCCCAAAGGCTCTTTTAAGAGCCACATCACGAGAGAATCTTTGACTTTGTAAGTATATATTTTGATCGACTATTAGATAAATTTGGGATTAGATCAATTAAAGCAACATCATGCAACATGTTAGTAATGTCTTAATAAAGTAATTAAATGGGTATTTCTTAAAGTAAGAAAAAAATCTCTGATCTGCCAGTTTTTATAGGAACATAATATTTTTTATTTGACTATTCTGTTCATCAATACAGACCCATGTATTATTTAATAGTGAAATGTTCAGTCATTTCTTAATTCACTTTTGCTGCAAACAATAGTGGATAAAATGTCTGAGAACGCATAACTGGCATCTTTTGCAATAAGATCTTTTTTTTAACTGTTAGGCACATTAAGAGTTTTACTTTAGATTCATCTTTGACATTTATGTTAGAATAGTAAGTCTGAGTCATCGGTGTCTTAAAAACATAAAAAGGGTTGTTCTTTTAAAATTCAATGTTGTACCCTAAATTTATGACTAGCCGTGCTCATTTTAGTGAACAATGAATGCTGAAAATTGCACATATTTTTAATTCATACATACGTTTTCAATACCTCACTCATAATCAGTAAGGTTTACTACTTTTCCTTCTTCTGCATGTGTATCAGTGGCTCCTACATACAACCCAAAGGCTCTTTTCAGAGCCACATCGCCCAGCGTCCTTGGCTTTGTAAGTATGTTTCTACTGACTGTCAGACACCTTTTATTTATTTTGGTTTATACCAATTAAAGTTACATTGTACAGTAAATCAGAATCATCAGTGTCTTAAACACATAAAAGAGGTACTTATACAATACAATCTAGTCTTCTGCATTTATGACTAGTAGTCTTTGTCAAAAGTAACAATATTTTGATACTAAAGTATTTGAAATGATACAATATTATTTTTGTAAGTGATCTGTCAGGCAGTCATCCTGCATTTACCATGTTCATAATAAACCATTTAGTCAATAATGATTAATGTAAAAAATACATACATGTAAAGACATTTGCAATATCTCACTCATACAGAGCCCCGCACATGACATGCAGGAAAAAATTGTAGGCTAAATTGTGTGCACGATTTACTAATTCATTCCCTCACTGTACTTAAACGTGCACACGATTACTATTGCATTCCCTCGATTTATAAATTGTGTGCACGTTTTAATACAGTGAGGGAATGAATTAGTAAATCGTGCGCACAATTTATTTATTTTTTTCTTGCATGTCATGTGCAGGGCTCTGTACACTCATATTCACTCAGGTTTCCTATTTTTCTTTCTTTGTGTCAACAGCACTTACATACATACATAGACATACTACACAAAAGCTCTTTTCAGAGCAACAGTACAGAGTGTGTCATTGGCTTTATCTAGTTTTAGATCAATTAATTAGACCTTATTATGCAGCAATTGGAGTCAGTGTCAAAATACATTAAATTTGTGTTATTTAGCACATATCTATCAATACAGATTTATGCAATATCGTTTCCTCCTTTTGCTTGTCTTTAAACAGACCACTGGCATCCAATGCTCTAAGTGTTTTGTTTTATTTTGACCATCAGGCACATTCTTAGTGTTCAGCTGTGGATTCATCATTGATACTCATGTTAATTCATAGCGTAATTCAACAATGTACATGCAATATTTGTTAAGGCCAATGTTCTATTCTTGTAATGTCAAAACCTATAATATATTACTATGCTTTCTTTGATTAAATAGATTTTTACCCTCCACTGCTGCCTCCACAGAGTTTCTTCCCCCGTCATATATTATTTTAAGGTACGTAATTTTCACTTTGAGTAATATTTGTTATTATTTTTGATATATAGTGATCTTGGTCACATGATGTTTTATTAGCTTGAGGTTAGTATGTGGACATATTCACATTTATAGTTAAGAACCCAAGAATCAATTAACCCTCCAGCTAAGCTAAATAACATTAAAGAGTTTACATTATCGTGACAGGTTTCATGATTCCATTAGATTACAATAATCATGTCAACTAGGACTAGTTTGCAAAAGTAGGTTATGGACATTACTCAATTTTGTACTTTGTCAACCTCTCCCCAAACTGAGCTCTACGATCTGGCCAAGTTTCAAGTCTCTAGGCCTTTTTATGGCAGAAAAAAAAAATCCTAAAAATAACAAGAGGGTTCCAGCACTTTAACCCCTAAATATACCAGTATATCTTTACAGTTTTCTTTGTATAGATAGATAGATAGATAGATAAAGCTGAAACAAAGACTTTAGATATGCAAATATGGTTTCCATTGGGAACACAATTTTATTATTTTGTAATTTTAGACATTACACAATGAGTGAGGAAAAGAAAGAGAAAGAAAGGCAATATCTGAGATCCTGGAGAGCTGCCAAACGTGTTTTAAAAAGAATAGGAAAAAAAAACACAGAAGTAAATGATCCAGAACAAGTCCCAGGGTGTCAGACAGACTCTGATGATGCATTAAGTTCTATGGAGGACCACCTGTCCACTGAAGCATTGAGTACATTGGAAGAAAGCGACTGGGATGATGACTTTGTGGAAGATATGGACCTTGATGAAAATGACATGACTGACCAGGAAGACATGACTGACCATGACAACAAATCATCACTGGGAACAGATCTAGCAACCTGGGCATCCCAATTCCAAGTCAAAAACAATGCTGTTGATCATTTATTAAAGGTCCTTCAGAAACACGGCCATACAGACCTTCCATCCACTGCCCGTACATTGCTGAAAACACCAAGGCATGTGACAACCATACAAAAATCTGGAATGGAATATTTCCATTACCCCCTCCATCAAAAGCTACTGGAACACCTAGAGAAGTACTCTGTAGAAGAGCTGCAAAACCATGACAACATCAATTTGTCTTTTAATGTTGACGGTCTACCGTTATTCAAGAGCTCAGGGAAAGTTATGTGGCCTGTCCTCTGTGCCATCCACCTGAATCCCATTGTTGTTTTTCCCACAACTTTAACTTGTGGAAACCACCGGCCAAAGGATCTGCGTTTTTTAGAAGATTTTGTAGCAGACCTCGAAGACCTACTGTCTAGCGGCATTCAATGCAAAGGTAAAAAACATTGCATAAATGTTCTCTGCATTGTCTGCGATGCTCCAGCAAAAGCTTTTGTCCGGGGCACAAAGCTATGCTCAGGATATTACGGCTGCGATAACTGTGACCAAAAGGGTGAATGGTTCAACAGAGTGACTTTTCAGGACACCGAAAACCTCACTCTAAGAACAGATGCATCATTCAGAAGCCAGGTTCAGCCCGAACATCACAAAGACAGCACACCACTGGTCCAGCTTTCCTTGGATATGGTCAAGTGCTTCCCAATTGATTATATGCATCAATCATGCCTGGGGGTGATGAAGAAGCTGCTGCTTAGTTGGACCAGTGGAGCGAGAGGTGTGAGGCTCTCCAGTACTCAAAAACTAGAAGTAAGCAATAGGCTTCTTCAACTCAGAAATGAAATACCATCCATCTTCTCTCGCACACCTCGAAGCCTGGTTGAGCTGGAGAGGTGGAAGGCTACAGAATTTCGACAATTCATGCTGTACACAGGCAAGCTGGTGCTGAAAGGAATCCTTGAGGATGACCTCTATCGACATTTTCTGGCTTTCAGTGTGGCCATGTGCTTACTAGTGTCACCAACACTAGTAAAGAGGCATGCGGAGTATGCAAGAAACCTGCTGCACTACTTTGTCTGTAGAGGACGAGAGCTTTATGGTGAGGAGTTTATAGTTTACAACATCCACTCTATGCTCCACATCACTGATGACGCGGTGCAATTTAATGGGCTTGACAGCTGCAGCGCATTCAAATTTGAATCATACCTGCATACCATGAAGAGGATGGTAAGAAGTGGAAAACACCCTTTGAGACAGGTCGCCAAGAGGATAGAGGAAAGGCAGCTATCTCCTCTTGAAAAACACAGAGAGAAAAAAACTTCAAGTGCTAAGGACAAAGCCTTCTTGATCAATGAAAATGGTTGTGAGATCACAGATGAAATGGAAAAAGATGGAAAAGTCCTTTGCAGGGTTTATCATAATCCTCTACCAATGTTCATCGAGCCATGCCACTCTTTTCTTGTGGGAGTATACAATTACAACAAAAAGCAGACATCAATGAGATGGATCCCTAGAGAACAAGTGGAGAAGAGAGCAATCAGAATCAATCATGGAGACACAGTAACGTTCATGGCCATCTTGCATCAACAGTGAATTTCAGACATTGATAATGTGAGATTTACATATAGATGTATAGATACATTATATATATATATATATATATATATATATGAAGAGTTCATTTGCAAAAACCGATAAACGCCACATTCAAATGAAAAGAGCTGATTGCGGTGCATTATTCTCCACATACAGCACAATCTGAAACCTAAACAAGTTTTGTCAAAAAAACTGGTATTGTTGTCTTTCAAGGCATCATGAGTTTATGTTTTCCTGCAGAAGCTGATAAGTCCATTTTAGCGATTCAATGTGCTGTATTCAGGTCAGGGTACAAGTAGGGCTGTCACTTTTGTGAAAAAATCATTTTCGATTTTGAAGACATAAGAGTTCGTTGAATCGATTGTAAAATCGATTTTCCATGTCTAAAAAAAAAAAGACATTTCCTTTTTCAACGTCAAATAACGGACGAACGTAAAGAGAGTGCTGGAAACGCAAAAGTCACCAATATTTCTTATTTATTGGCATGAAGTGCAGAATAACAAACGGCAACAGGAGTGCAACATTCTCGAAAAAAAGATATATGCAGAGGGGACGGCTGCCATAACAAAAGAAAAACATCACTGCATGCTTCAACCCAGCTGCATTTATGATTTAGGCAATTCAAAAATTTCCAATGGATTCAATCCATTTCAAAAAACTGTTCAAAAAATGAAACTTTAAATGGACCTTAGAAACACGCCATCTGTGTTTTTTATTTTTTATTGAACGTAACCGACACTTAGGCTAGGCTGCACTAGGCAGGCATATTGAAATGCACAAAAAGTTACAAATTTATTGGACAGGAAATCAAGTCGATCAACATTTTCGGGGTCCAGAGCATTTTCATGTTCAGGGTTTATTCACTATATGTCTAGCTGTTGAGAAGAAGCGCTCCGACCGCACTGATGTCCCAGGGACACTCAGGTACAGGGGTATTGTCAATTTTCCACCACAAAAGCCGGTCGCTGTCAGCTTGCAATGGTCCTTTTCTTAACTCAGAATCTCCTGTAACTAGATGCACTTACTCCTTTAACTAGATGCGTCTACCACGCCGCGAAACCTCCAGATGCACGTAAACGCGTCTTTACATTGACTTAGCATTGAAATCATTCGCACCAGATGCTCTCTTCGCATTTGGTGTGAACGCACCATAAGAGGTCGCTTTCAACATCACTGGGACTGGGTCTTATAGGCGCATAAAATTGCTGGTATTTTCTGTCTAGCTTTTGCAATGCCTACTGAACTTTCGGATTTCTTTATTTTCTTTTTCTGCTTGTTTTTTATTACATGTATATTTTTTTATTGTTTAATTATTTCAAAATTAATAGTGTACATATTTGGTTAAAATCGATTCCCTATTTTTATTTTCGAAACTTTATTTGGTTGGTCCGATCGATTGTGTAATCGATTTTCGAACTAAAAGTGACAGCCCTAGGTACAAGGCTACTTTCACTTTGAAAAGACGTGCTAGCTGAGAGGAGTTTGTCCATACTGACTAAAAGTGACCGAGGATGGATGGTTTCGATAAAACAGATGAACCTGTAATATCATTTTCAGGGAACCTTACAAAAGCAGCGTGTTACAATGGTGAGGGAAAAGGTCTGTGTATTGGGTGTAATCACATCCATACAATCCATGATCACAACAACGTTTGTCAGGCATCTACATTATCATCTGAGGAAATTACAAAGATTAAACAAGTGCTTTTTAACTTTAAAACACGAAATGTGGCATTATCTGCTTTTGCTGTAAAACTTTTAATATGTAAAAAAAAAAATACTTTGAAATAAACATAAATTTTGTAAATTACCTGTTTTTAAGTTATTATTACTTAACCAAAACAACCCAACTGCAGTTTGATGGATATTGCTTGAAATGGACAATATAGAAAAAGTGATTTCTGAAAAAAAGGAAAAAAAGAGAGAATTTTTTTTTTTAAATAAATAAATATATATATATATATATATATATAAATGGGGTCATCAATTTTTGCAAATGAACTGAATAAACACAAGATGCACATACATATGTGACCCTGAACCACAAAACTAGTCATAAGGGTACAATTCTGAAAATATCTGAAACCTGAATAAATAAGCTTTCCATTAAGTGGCCGAGATACAATAATTACAACTGAGGGTGAAAAAAATATATATATTGGGAAAATCATCTTTAAAGTTGTCCAAATAGAGCCCTGTGATTTCCGTGATGCAGAAAACGCAGATGGAATTGTGGAATCCGGTCATAAAAACAGAATTTACAGTTTAACGCGGACTGTCATGTATTGTATTTGACTGTACTGTATTACTATTATTCAGCAGAATGTACAATGACTACTACTAAAAGGAAACATTATTTTTAAGGAATAATCACACAACATTTCTTCCATGTTTTAATTTTACTAGTAAAACCCCTTTGTTTGCCAAGAAAAAAGTTTGCTTAATTTTTAATAATTAAAAGATAAATTAAGTCAAATGTTTTATGCCTTCATTTGATAACCAGAAAAATTTAAATACACAACAGAATATCTAAGGGAAAAAAATATAAATTCATAAGGCTATTTTAATATACAATTTAATAAATTAAATTACAGAAAAAAGGTAACAAAAAAACATGGTGATGAAAAATAAAACATTTTATAGGGCCCTAAACATGTAGTATTTGTTAAACTTTTAATAAATTGATGTGAAAATGTATAAGTTTTATGATTTTAAATTAATTAGACATGCATTTTGATTAATAACATTTAATTTAACCATTAAACCATTAAAAAAAATGTAATCCAAGAAAATAAAAATAAAAAATAAAAACTGAATTTGGGAAAAAATGAAATGAAATTTTGGGAAAAAAAAAAAAAGATTTCATAGGGCCCTATCCAAATGAAGTTCTTAGCAATGCATTTTACTAATCAGAACTTAAGTTTTAACATTTACAGTAGGAAATTTACTAAATGTCTTAATGGAACATGCTCTTTACTTAATATCCTAATGATTTTCGACATTAAAAAAATATAAAAAAATAATTTTGACCCATTCAATGTATTTTTGTCTATTGCTACAAATATACCCTATTTAAGACTTGTTTTGTGCTCCAAGTTCACATATATTCTAGAACAAATGTGGAATAGGTGACATTTTCACTAAATTAACTTTTCTTTTCTTTTCTTAGCATGTACTATATTGTAGAATTTTTAGAAGAAACATTGGTTGGAATTGTAGCAGAATGCTGGACATTCGAAGTTAATGAGGTACAACCTTCCACAAGTCCAACCCATATAATTATCATCTTGAAAGTTTAAATTATCCGAATTAGGTAACTAACTTTTGATTTATTTACGAATTTCAGCAACAATATAGTTTCTGGCCCCCAAACAATCAAACAAAAAGGGCAAAAAAAGAAGAAGTCCCCGATGAAGAAACCTGGAGCAGACGAAAAATCCGTGTTTTTGCCCAAACTGGTAAAGTTCAATATATGGCAGAATATTTTTGGATTATTACTGAAATAAATTGCGATGACATTTCCTAATTCCATCAACATTTCATCCCTAGATGATTTCGAGAGGGCATTAAGGTGGAGTAAGAATGCTGAACTTAATTCCTCCGTAGAAAGCGACACTGGCAATAACATCAAAAGGCCAACCAGAAAACCAAGCCGATTTGAAGACAGCAGCGATGGTATGAGAACATTATAAGATCAGAAAAATGGCTAAAAATGAAAACATGTCACATGAAAGGGACAATTCACCCAAAAATGAAAAGTCTGTCATCATTTACCTTAAAAGTTGTTCAAAACCTGTATGAATTTCTTTGTTCTTGTGAACACAGAATATGGTATTTTAGAGAATGTTGGTAATTAAACATTTGCTGGACTTCACTGACTTTCAAAGTATGAAAAAAAAAACATATTATTGGAGTCAATGGGGATCATAAACTGTTGCCAACATTTTTCAAAATATATTTTGTATACAGAAAGAAACAAAGAATGACAGATTTTTTTTGTGAGAACTACACCTTTCATTATTAGTGAATAAATTATTCCTTATTAATTAATTTATTTTATTTTTTTAGATGAGTTTGGAAGAGACACCTGGATGCCTAACTTAAAGAGAAAGCATCAAGGTACATCTGCACATTTCAAATTAGGAAATTCAGCTCCAGCATTAAAGTAATTAATATTTTGTTTACCATTCAGATGATCCCTTTCCTCGCCTCAAGGCAACAGCTGTAAAAAAAAGGCCAAACAAAGGTATAATATTTTTCCAGAATGTGATACCAACCAACCAACCAGAATGTGATCTGCACAACCAATCACAGTGCACCATTTGATGCATTGTAAACAGTAACTGACATTGTCTGACAAGCAATATCACGTTAATAATCGCAGATGAATTGCATTCGATTTTGAATTTGATATTGCATAGCCTGTCAGTGATCATCAACTGTGTATAAAATGTAGCTCCATCTGAAAACATGTGATGGAGATTTACCTACTTATCACAGAACCGGCTTTACTGATGAGATGCACATGATAATCGCATGCAATATATCGTGCAGCCCTAAAAAAAAATTATAAATTTTCCTAAATTACAACTACAAAGTTTGCATACTCCTTTTTAATGTATAGTTTAAATGGGGGGGGGCAGTAAACACTCCTACAATCCTAATAGCAATAAAGTTAGAACTGTAAAATGTGCGTCAAAGTAATATCTGATAAGGAAATATTAAATTGCTGATGTTAAATTTCATTGAATCAAAATAATAATTATATTTTATATTTCAACAGCAGAAGCAGCTAAACTTCCAGTTCCACCCAAACTGCACCAAAGTAATTTTTTACTTGCTTTTCAAAAAATACCACAGCACATAAAACATCATATGAAAAAGACATACACTTTTAGGGGTGTGTGATATACAATTCTAATTCCATGGGATTTTGTTGATAAGACAGTATTTAGAGTTTGTTTTGTGCGAGTACACTTTTGATATTCTTCATATTCTGTGCAGAGTAAAAACTTTGGCAATCAAATTAATTTTGTCTTATTTAAAAAGTGCCTAAATGTGCAAAAACTTAAATGGAATACATCTAAAAAAGCGGTTCTTAATCATGTTCTTCATGACCCCTCACTTTGCATATTTAGTATGTAAATTATGACAATCCAAACACAACTGCATTTCAAGCAATAATGCTGGACAGTGACTGCCAAATTTCAAAGAAAAAAAGCAAAGTCTATTCGCAACTATTTTTCCAATCTTTTTACAAGTATTGAGACTCTCATATAAAATAGCAATATTAATTGCCACATCTGCTTTCTTTTTACTCTCTCTGTGTTTCACATGTAACCAGCCAACAATTATGATATTGTCATAGACAACAGAATCACACACCCCTAACTGTATGCAAATACTAGCAATTTACTGCAATTTTCCCTACTGTATATTTACAATAAAACGAAATAGGATATCAAATACCACTGCCTCCTTTGGTTTTCATTTAAGCATAATAACAGCTGCAGAAATGTACTTAGTTCAGGGAAATGTGTATATATACAGCCATTACAATGAAACGAAATATTATATAAATTTGCCTTTTTTATTTTCATTTTAAGATATAGATAAATTGAATACAGACCAAAGAAAACCTGTTAGATTTACCCCGCAGCTGAATTATATGTTATGTTTAACCACTAAAGACACATCAGAGCCAGCGGCACATATCAGAAGGTCTATCCCAGGAGAGGCTGCTTCTCGGCGGATAGATGATCACTGGGCTCCGCTGATTGCGTGGAGCTCACCGTCTCAGAGATCGGCGAAACACATTTTTAAATAGGCGCTGTCTTTATAAATAAACCCCAGATTTGAGTTTTAAACAACTACATTCTCGCCTGAAATACTTTTAAAATTACATTTCATGACACAATAACAGTAATATTTGAAAATGATCCGAATAAATGGTGTTTGAACTCAACCAATGCTGCGTTAACTCAGTTGGCTTTGGCTACAGCAATTTTTCCCTCGGTATATTTACAATAACACGAAATAGGATATAAAATACCACTGCCTTCTTTCGTTTTCATTTAAACATAATAACAGCTGCAGAAATGTACTTAGTTCAGGGATATGTGTAACGTTATATACAGCCATTACAATGAAACGAATTATACAAATACTTGACCTTTTATTTTTTTTCCCTAGGACTTAATTTTAGTAGGCTTATTTTTATTTATTAATTAATTAATCAATATATATATTTCTTTTTTTAATCGTTCTTGGGTGGGTCAAGCAAAGTTAGCCAAACCTCAGTAAAAGCCGCTTTTACTCACAGCAAATCGCAGAAAAATTACAGACACCGGAACTGGATTCGGAATTATAATGACGTTCTGTCTTTTAGGAAAGCACCATTCACACATCAATTTCAAAATACTGGTAAATTCTGTGAGATCATGTACTATAAATTACATTTAAACACCTGCGCATATAGTTTGTAAACATGGAAGGGTAAACGTGGTCAGTGTTTTTGTTAATGTTTTAATTTTTGTGTCAAACATTCACATTCGTGCAGCGCTTTTTGTTCAGAGACATTGCAATAGACAAATTAAAACTGAACTACAGTGCAGGGTAATTGGATCATCTGAGTCAGAATGTTATGTTTGGCCCAAAGTAGACGTTTTACGTCTGTGCATCCTGTGTACACGCTCACACTAATCTCATTCTGCATTCACACTTCACTCAGAGTGCATTACCGGTAATTTACTATTAGGCCTAACTTCTCAAACCGGTAAATTCCTGGAACAAATTAACCTGGTGTTTTTTTTAAAAGATCCTGTTCACACATGATCTCTTAATGGTAATTTACCAGTAAAGACTTTATGTGTGAAAGGGACTAAAGACTGTAAATTCTGATTTTATATGTGATGCGGAAATCTAAGCGCTAGAGCGGTATACATACTGTAGTACTTTTGTATGGTTACCTCCAAGCAAATGTGACTTTTGTAATACACACACACACACACACTTATATTTAAACTCATACGGTTGCATACAGAGATAAAATTTTTAAGAACTAAAATTAGATTATAGATTTCTGTGTTGGAGGGGGGGACTCTTCTTATCATAATCATGGACATCTTTATTTATCTTTGATCCTGATAAGGTTAGCCCCGTTAAGCATTCAGTATTTGTTGCTATTTGGCTCTTTTCTGTAAACTTAATTTTATGGGCATTTTATATGCCCTGTTAGAGCTCTGAATCTATGAATTCTTTACTGAATTAGTATAGAGCAAAATCAGCTTTTATTGATTTAAACACAGACTTCTGTCTCAGAAAGACCATTCACAGCCAGAACTCATCACATATCATTTTATGGTTCCTCCTTAATCAATAAAATGGTGTATAAGTTGCACTCTGCTAAAGGGTGAAATATCTCACAGGGCTTAGGCTTGTTGTATTGTAAACAATTATTTAATTTATACAACAGGAATCAAATTTCTTGTCTGAAAATAAACGGTGACTCTGTAAATACCCAGTGCTTTGTATTTATAGTTAGAGATGCCATGGTGGTAATAAAACATGGTGGTTTGTATTTTAAAGCTTGTAAACTTATTTTATCATGTCAAGGGATCAGCTGCCACAGCATGCTAAATGTATGTTTTTTATTTGGTTTTTGTTCGATGAATGCAAGGGTTAGAGCTTCTTATATGGCCTTCTCCATTAGGATGGAGAGCATGGCCCAGCTGTCAGCTAATGTTTTCTTCGTGGCAGGAGGTTACAAAGCCTGACCCTGTTTTGTAGTCAGCTTGACATTCCTGAAATAATTCTCATCATAATGAAATACCATTTCTACCTCAAACACATTTAGCAGAAGCCTTGAAATACATATTTCTATCATCTTACACAAGCATACCTTAATCAATGGAATACAACAATACACTGTGTGTCTGTCTTGAGATTTCTGAGCACAAAAAGCTAATTCTTGCCATTGTTTATTTTACCATATTTATTTATCATTTATCTCTATGCTGAGATGAGATGGGGAAAAAACAAAGACTGCCTTTTTGATAAGCCATAGCAAACTGAGCTTAACACGCTGACAAACGGGCAGGTGGTAGCGTTACTTCTCCGGCTGTCAATTCAAATTCAATTTTGCTCAGTCATGCCTTCAGATCACACTTAAACACACTCAACAAACAAGATCTGCAGTAGCAACGGATGCTTTGCTCTGACATTGACATCCGCCATTCTGAACATAGAGCTTAACAGATGGATTTGACTTCTTTTCTGAACCATTTTGGTCAGATGACGGTTGCTGGCTTAATAAAAACAGACCATGTCTTTTTCTTTGTCGGTGCATTCATTCAATCCCCTCCATTGTGATTCTAAGTTAATATTGCTGCAAACCTTACTGTCTGGACTGCAATATTATGTGATATTATTATGAGCAGTCCATGTCACCACCAGTCCTTTACAAAAAACTCATGCCTCTATTTGTGCACAACGGCCAATGAAATGCTGGGAAAGTAATCTAGGAATCCATTCCACAGTCAGGAGTCATTTTCAAAATACCATTTTCATCAAAATTTTTATGGCATAAACTGGGGAAGTCCATTATTTTGAGAGGTTAATGATATTTATGCAAATTGCAATTTGATGGATTTGGACAAATGGATAATAACCAGGGCTGTGTCTAGAGGCCTGTCATTCCCATTTCAGTAGAAACCAGTACAAGATTTTCCCCAGTAATATTTTTTATTTCAGAAGTTTAACAAGCAGATTTATTATATTTTGTCCTGTTTAACTAGGTTTAAGTCTTAATTGTGCACTCTCTATGTGTTATGTATTCAGGGGTAGGCTCATTCATATTCTGTTCATACAAATGCAGACTGTCTCCCCAGGTAATTCCCAGAATTGCCGTGATTAAACTAATAGCATGATCAGACGGCTCTTTTCCTCCTCTCATCTCCTCGTTCCTGACCATTAATGCATCAACGACTTTTGAACTCAGACACAAACTGTTAAGTTCACTCTGTGAATCTCTATTGATTTCCAAAATACAGTTTTGATGAGGTTAGTGTACATATTTCTGGATGATTGTCTTTATGAGTGAGCATTCATTCAACTGATTTATTCAAAACACTGATTCAAGACAAAGTGACTGTCATTGAATCATTCAATGACTCCCTCAAAGCATTTGTTCATGAACAATTCAGTTTGGTTTTGCTGGAACAAAAACAAACAGTAACGGTCAATATTGTATATGCAAGTTTATAATGTGCCATAATACTGTTAAGATCAGACTAAGATTGACAACTCTTATTGCTTTTCTGTTGTTGTTGTTGTTTTTCCTCTTGTGTTTAGGAGTAATATTGTCTATCCTGCATCGTCTGTATGAAGGCATGCTTTGATGCAATCTGATGTAACAAAGATGTCATTTTTTCAGCTAGTTTCAATAATTTATCTTTTTTTTTTTCCCTGAACGGTGTGGAAACAGTCCTAAAATTCGCAGTATATCCTCATACTATATAAAACTAATTAAAAAAGCTTAATGAAATTTTGATATGACATGTTTTGACCATGACTGGACTAACTAGATTATGATATTGAGAGTTGCTCTGATATTAGAGTTGGTTAGTGCCTGAACGGTGGGTTTTTAATCTGCCATGAGAACAGCTGTTAGCCTGTCTTATCTCATAACCCCTGAAGGGGCAGAGAAAAATGTACTGACAGATGTTTATGTGTCATCTTTATGCCTTTACAGATGCCCAAATTTAACGGTTCAAATTCATGTCCTCTCTTCCGCCTGTTTTATAATAAAAATGTTACGTTATTTTATTAAAACTGTTCATTCTTTATTAAAACAAATCTAAACAAACAAATATATATATATATATATATATATATAGAAAATGTATTGGTCGGAATAGCAGCCATATGGTGAGAAAGATCAGACTATAACATTATTTAAGAACCTACTGCCACGGATGGACCAGGAATCTGTAGACCTAGTTATGAAGACTGCAAACAAAGAATTGCTTACCCCTTATATTTCTATTTTAAAGTATCTGTGAACGTCGAATGTTATGAGCGTGATGACTCAACTTCGTAAACACTTCATATGGGAATCTTATTGGATTTGCAGTTGAATGTGTGTAAATTTTATCCCTTGTGATGTTTCAGGTGCACATGCTGTTCTTCATCCTCCTTTAATTAAAATCTTTTGAAGTGTCGCTGTACAAACGTTCCTGGGGAGGCTTTTCCCGCTGTCTCATTTCCACAGTTCCTCCCTGACTCATCAGATGCCCTTGCCTTGGCCATTCTCTGAACCTCTATTTCACAGATGGTGCGGCACACAACAAGAAAGATCTTCTGTTGGGCCGTGTTCATTTCTGATTTAAGAATAGAGGCGGCAAAGCAAACAAGCTCAGTAGCATCCATCAACGCGGTGGCCTGAGATTGGAAAGGTGGCATAAATCTGAAGCCTCCCTATAGTGAGCGAAACAAGGCTATTACAATATAATTCTCTGATGAATGCATGCACTTAATTTTTTTAAAATCCAGGAACAGATACTGTAAACAAACACTTAGTTCATTGGCGTCTATGATGATTAATCTGGGGGAATTATATAATGTAACACGTTCTGTTGATTTTCCAGTTTGAGCACGTGGTTGCTTTCATTAATAAAACAAAAGCCACAACATTAAATATGTAATATTTTGGTACCCAAATCTTTTGAGACTTCAGGAAGCCCCTCTGTGCGCTTCATTCGATTAATGAATTTATTCACTTGAACAACCTTACCAAGAGTGTCTGATAAAATATACTTCTGTTTCCAATTATTTTAAAATTTGACTTTGTAATGAGTGTGCCAGGGATATCAACCTAAATCCCTGCCTGGAATAATGTTTTGGATATCTCACTCACTTTTCAATCCCACATGCATCAGCTTTACTTTGCCATATTTTATTCATTCTTTTGTTAGGTTGTGTGAAATTGTGCTTGCCTTCTACTCTCTTGTTTTTGTGTGTTTGGTTCTAAAAGTTATAAATCCACATCTGTATTGCGTTCCATGGGTTATGTCTGTGACATGGCTAATTTCAAAGAACTTTCTTTTTTATAAATAACTTCTATTCTTTCACAAAAAGTACCAGCGATATCTTACCAGCTTGTCAATTCCAATTATAGTTTTCTCTACCCAGCTTTGGAGGCTTTGGAGCAGAAATCTTTACGAGTCATCAGATGCCTCCACTGACTTTTTGAGCACACCCTCTAGCCAGACTGGGAGAATGAGAAAAGGATTGTAAAAAGACTGATAGATGGCCGTCGAGCCCAAGTACGGATGTACGTGTCTTTCTTCTACATGTTGCCTGCTGTCTTAACGCAATTTCGCTTTCGGCGGCAGGAAATATGACACACCAAAGGACTGTGAAGGATCAATATTTAATCTTTAATACACCTCTCCCAAAAAACTTTGACTGAAGACGTTGTTTATAATATATTATCCAACTTAAAAGAGCCTTTGTTCCACCTGGGTATATTGGGTACACAAATCACGATGAGTTTTTATAGCAGCTGGGAATAAGCAAGCTGAATTTAGAAAAGAGCAGATGCAGAGTGGCACAGAGAATGAGACAGTATACAAACAGGTTAAGAAGGCCATTGTTAATGACAAGAGGGAGATTAATAGCCAACGGAAAATACATTAATGAGCTGTCACAAGAATCTTATTATGCTTCCAAAAAGAGTTTGCTTTGGAATGAACCATGTGAACTTTCTATAAATGGAGATTCTAACCAATAGTTTGAAGATATATGAAAAACCTTTTTATGAAACTTCAAAAAATTGACAAATATGGGCACACCTGTGTTGTTTTGAATTTGTATATGATGTGATTCCATTCAAGTAGCCTACATACAATCATGCACGGCTCTTTCCTCAACACATCGACATGACTGATGGTAACTCCTGCTTGCTCTTGATAACGGATGCTTTTTTGAGAAATGAGACAATGTCCCATACAGCAAGCAGTGTCGGCCCAGAGCCGGCCCGAATGGATTTCACGTGGGCCAGATGTGGACCGGATCTGGGCCAACACTATATTGCTGTCTGGGGTGTTTCTGAGATGTCTTGTTAGATAAGGTTTATTTCAGTATAATAATTGTGTGGCTCTAAGAAAGATTATCCCCTGCATATTTCCGAATTGTATCATATCTCATGTTTCACAGGCGCGTTGTCTTCAAGTAGGCAAGGGAGCTAGTGATTAGAAAATAATCCAAGAAAACAAAGCAAATATTACGAAAAATGAAATCAATATCTAAAAAGTAACAAGTTTTCTAAAGTTTTACTGTTCAGCAACAACACCAGCGAGGTAGCGGTTCTCTTGCCTATAATGCGAATAGGAAAAATTGTCTATTGGTCTACACTACGATTGGCCTATTACCCTGTTGACACCCTAAATTTGCTTTATATATTGTACAGTAACAAAACAAAAAAATTTTGAAACAAAAGGAATATTACAGCCTGTAATTTCTACATTCTGAATTTTTTACATGCTCCAGAAGGAAACAAGATGCATTAAGAGCTGGGGGGTGAAAACTTTTGAACACGATGAAGATGGCCAAATTTTGGTCTTATTTTGTTGAAATATAATTTTTTTCCATTTAGTTCTGCCCTTCATAAGCAACAGAAGATACTTGTATGTTTCCCGGTACACAAATTAAGTACAATTTACCTTGATCTTCAAATTCCAAAAGTTTTCACCCCCCAGCTCTTAATGCATCTTGTTTCCTTCTGGAGCATCAGTGAATGTTTGAATCTTTTTAAATAGTTGTGTTTGAGTCCCTCAAATGTCCTCAGTGTGATAAGATGCATCTCAAAATCATAAAGTCACTGCTGGAAAGGGTTCAAATATGCAAAGATGCTGGAAAACTGAAGAATCTGCAGGACCTTAAAGATTTTTCTGAAGAACGCTGCTCAGTTTAACTGTTCAGAACAAACAAGGGACTCATGCACAACCATCACAAAACAGAAAGACAGTCGAGGATCATCAGGTAACAGAACACAGTACTAAGAACTAAGGGTTCCCAAACTTTTGAGGGGGTTATTTTAAGGTAGTCTCTTGACCCTTTTACTAATTCAAAGCAATTTGATTCAAAACAATTGCAATATTGTTTTTGCAACAAACATGTGTGCATTGCTGAATCAAACCTTGTAGTGACAGATGATCTTATGCTTTTTCTGCTTTTATCTCATGTTGATTTGGACGAGATAGTCTTCTTTGGATTGTTGACTGACATTCAGCTTTTACCAGAGTTGGGACTTTCAATTCACAAGCAAGTCTTCAAGTCATATCCCAAGTCCTCAAAGGGTTAAAGTTAATGATATAATTAAGTGACTAATTAAATGATGATTGTGCATTAATGATGAACACCTGCTGTTCTTGAGAATTACAGAGGATCAGATGTTGATGTTTTATTGGTTAAAGTGATGCAACCATAATGGAGATCAGCGTTTGCTTTAGTGGGGCTCTTGACCCTTGACTGTCATGTTAGATCTCTTTATGTAGCATTGCATGAGGTGCTGTAAAGCAGAGAGAAGAAATCAATCTGTATGTGATAGGTGGTCAGATTACAATCAAATTGACATTAGCTCTATTTAAGTTTAGCATAATCAACCCAGTAAAACTACACTATGGAAAAAAAATTAAAATAAGTGAATTTTAAATCTACTAAGTGCATAAAAAATTTGAAAATCTATACTCTGTAGACACACACAGACATCAAGAACCAGCATATGACTCTCAACAGTGGTGACAATCAACAAAATGTTGCATGCTGGGTAAAAACTCCCGTCATGCACTGCAGTATGAAAAATTGTCACCACTGTTGAGGATCGTGTGATAAGTGTGTTTGTTTAAAAACCTGAACTGATTGGCTCCTTTTGTGTTTTTCAACATTGAAGCATTGTGATTATTTTTACTTCAGTTCAGTAATAGCTGAGTGTCAGTCTACTATCCAAAGCTAAACACAATTTCATTATGTTCAGTCATCATGAGTTATAAGCAGAAAAAGCATAAGATCATCTGTTACTGCAAGGTTCGACTCAACAATGCATACATGTTTGTTGCGAAAACAATATTGCAATTGTTTTGAATCAAATTGGTTTGAATTAGTAAAAGGGTCAAGACACTACTTTAAGCAAACCTTGACCACAATTATGGTGGCATAGTGTTTTCTTTTACTTTTTTTCAGTTGAAGGCTGTGGCTAAATTCAGTTGTAGTTCTTGTGTTTCTCTTTACTTCAGTGATGTTGATTGTTAACAGCAGATGTTCATCACTAATGCACAATCATCATTTAATTAGTCACTTAATTATCTCTTTAGCTTTAACCCTTTGAGGACTTGAATATGACTTGAAGACTTGCTTGTGACTTGAAAGTCCCACCTCTGATAGACGGAGCCGTAGATCGCTGACAAGCCACGCCATATCGCGTCGATATGGCGTGGCTTGTCAGCGATCTACGGCTCTGTCTATTAAATGCCACTCCAATTATGAGCAGGTGATGGAGATTTTAGCGGTGATCACGGAAGCAGCTTTACCGATTAGATGCGCATGATCATATCGTTCGATATATCGCCCAGCCCTACTACAAGTTATGGATGACCACCGTCGCCGTGGAGAGGACAGGACGCGCATCTGGTGAGCGTATATGCGTGCTACTTACTTTTATATATTTGATTCTTTATTTTGAAGCGTGGAAGCTCTGCTAACAATAGGCTAAACTGTTTATTGACAGTAAATTCCAATCTCAGTGAAAGTACAGTAAACTAGGGCTGGGCGATATATCGAAAGATATGATCATGCGCATCTAATCAGTAAAGCTGCTTCCGTGATCACCGCTAAAATCTCCATCACCTGCTTATAATTGGAGTGGCATTTAATAGACAGAGCCGTAGATCGCTGACAAGCCACGCCATATCGCGTTCATTATCGCAGATGAATCGCCTTCGATAATGAACGCGATATGGCGTGGCTTGTCAGCGATCTACGGCTCTGTCTATCAGAGGTGGGACTTTCAAGTCACAAGCAAGTCTTCAAGTCATATTCAAGTCCTCAAAGGGTTAAAGCTAAAGAGATAATTAAGTAACTAATTAAATGATTGTGCATTAGTGATGAACATCTGCTGTTAACAATCAACATCACTGAAGTAAAGAGAAACACAAGAACTACAACTGAATTTAGCCACAGCCTTCAACTGAAAAAAAAGTAAAAGAAAAAAACACTATGCCACCATAATTGTGGTCAAGGTTTGCTTTTAGTAGTGTCTTGACCCTTTTACTAATTCAAACCAATTTGATTCAAAACAATTGCAATATTGTTTTCGCAACAAACATGCATGCATTGCGGAGTCGAACCTTGCAGTAACAGATGATCTTATGCTTTTTCTGCTTATAACTCATGATGACTGAACATCATGAAATTGTGTTTATCTTTGGATAGTAGACTGACACTCAGCTATTACTGAACTGGAGTAAAAAAAAAAAAAAATCACAATGCTTCAATGTTGAAAGACACAAAAGAAGACAATCAGTTCAGGTTTTTAGACAAACACACTTATCACACGATCCTCAACAGTGGTGACAATTTTTCATACTGCAGTGCATGACGGGAGTTTTTACCCAGCATGCAACATTTTGTTGATTGTCACCACTGTTGAGAGTCATATGCTGGTTCTTGATGTCTGTGTGTGTCTACAGAGTATAGTTTTTAAAATTTTGTATGTACTTAGTAGATTTAAAATTCACTTACTTTATTTTTTTTCCATAGTGTAGTTTTACTGGGTTGATTATGCTAAACTTAAATAGAGCTAACGTCAATTTGATTGTAATCTGACCACCTATCACATACAGATTGATTTCTTCTCTCTGCTTTACAGCACCTCATGCAATGCTACATAAAGAGATCTGACATGAAAGTCAAGGGTCAAGAGCCCCACTAAAGCAAACACCGATCTCCATTATGGTTGCATCACTTTAACCAATAAAACATCAACATCTGATCCTCTGTAATTCTCAAGAACAGCAGGTGTTCATCATTAATGCACAATCATCATTTAATTAGTCACTTAATCATCTCATTAACTTTAACCCTTTGAGGACTTGGGATATGACTTGAAGACTTGCTTGTGAATTGAAAGTCCCAACTCTGGTAAAAGCTAAATGTCAGTCAACAATCCAAAGAAGACTATCTCATGATGTCCAAGTCAACATGAGATAAAAGCAGAAAAAACACAAGATCATCTGTCACTACAAGGTTTGATTCAGCAATGCATACATGTTTGTTACGAAAACAATATTGAAATTGTTTTGAATCAAATTGCTTTGAATTAATAAAAGGGTCAAGAGACTACCTAAAGCAAACCCTGACCACAATTATGGTGGCATAATTTTTTTTTTTTTTTTTTTTTCAGTTGAAGGCTGTGGCTAAATTCAGTTGTAGTTCTTGTGTTTCTCTTTACTTCAGTGATGTTGATTGTTAACAGCAGATGTTCATCACTAATTCACAATCATCATTTAATTAGTTACTTAATTATCTCTTTAGCTTTAACCCTTTGAGGACTTGAATATGACTTGAAGACTTGCTTGTGACTTGAAAGTCCCACCTCTGATAGACAGAGCCGTAGATCGCTGACAAGCCACGCCATATCGCGTTCATTATCGAAGGCGATTCATCTGCGATAATGAACGCGATATGGCGTGGCTTGTCAGCGATCTACGGCTCTGTCTATAAAATGCCACTCCAATTATAAGCAGGTGATGGAGATTTTAGCGGTCATAACGGAAGCAGCTTTACTGATTAGATGCGCATGATCATATCGTTTATATATATCGCCCAGCCCTAATCTGCGATAATGAACGCGATATGGTGTAGCCTGTGAATTCGAGGCATTCTATGTTGCCCTCTCTCTTTTCCCTCTTTCACTGCTTTCGATCGCTTTCACTCCCTCTCGGGTTGCTATGGTACCTAATGTGGGTGGGAGTGGTCAGAAATTGGGAACAGGCAGGTTTATAGGCACCTGGGGTCCTCATGCCGGGAGCGATACATTGTAGTTAGCTGCTAACGTGTCAGAGTGCAGCAGTGCTTTGGGGTGCTGTTTGTAGCGCAAGGTATGTCCAAACAATATGTGTTGTATGACTAATTATTATTTGGGTTCAGTGCACTGAGCGAGATCTTATTGTTTTGATGGGTTAAGGCGTTGTAGAGTGCTTGCCAACGGCGCTATTGTTTGTGTGGGTGCACTCTTTCGAAACAACATGTTTGGAATGCCTAGACTGACGAGCGCAGAGGAGTGCTCCGTGACCTTGGGGAGATTGTGACGTACCGGAACACTGTCTGTTCACCCAATCGCTAGATTGTAGGCAGGTATGTGATGGTTATGATTATTATCAGAGGTGGGAAGTCCAGGTGCCAAAGAGTAAAAGTCCTGCCATATTTTTGTTCCACCCATGAACTCATCAGCTGATTTCACCAGAGGAGGAACCAAGTCATTCCTTCCAAGTCACAAACGAGTCTTGAGTCAAATCCCAAGTCCTCAAAGAGTTAAAGTTAATGAGTTAATTAAGTGACTAATTAAATGATGATTGTGCATTAATGATTAACATCTGCTGTTATTGAGAATTACAGAGGATCAGATGTTGATGTTTTATGTACCCTATGCCAAGGGTACAAAAGCTGTAACCTTGAGGGTACACTCTCAGAAAATAAAGTACATAATTGTACCTTTAGGGGTACAATAGCTTGTCACTGGTGCTGTACCCTTGTGATTTGTACCTTAAGAGACCAGTTTTGTACAGAGGTGGGAAGTCCAGGGGCCAAAGAGTAAAAGTCCAGCAGCTGATTTCACCAGAGGAACCAAGTCATTCCTTCCAAGTCACAAACGACTCTCAAGTTAAATCCCAAGTCCTCAAAGAGTTAAAGTTAATGAGATAATTAAGTGACTATTGAATGTGCATTAGTGATGAACACCTGCTGTTATTGAGAATTACAGAGGATCAGATGTGGATGTTTTATTGGTTAAAAAGATGCCACCATCATGGAGATCAGTGTTTGGTTTAATTGTGCTCTTGACCCTTGACTCGTTGTGCTAGATCTCTCTCTGTAGCTCTACATGGGTTGTTGTGGAGAAGACAGAACTGTGACATATGAAAAACATATAGTTATAATGAGCTGGTTTAAGTATATCTCAAATGTTTTTGTCTTCTTTCTTATCACATGTCTAGGTTTTGAATAATTCCAGAGAAACTACAGCATGCACACAAAAAAAGCATTGCTCTAATATTTACAGGATATGGATTTTTTTTTATTTGTAACACATATAAAAGTTTGAACTCCAGTGCTTTTTAGACACACACAGATATCAAGAACCAGCATATGAATCTCTACAATGGTTACAATCAACAAAATGCTTCATGTTGCAATACATGAATTACTCCCATAATGCACTGCAGTATGAATAATAATTTTCACCACTGTTGAGGATCACATGATAAATGTTCAGGGCTAACTGCCTAAATCCAAATTTTTTTTCTTAACCCCTTACTAGTAACCCCCCTTTTTTGGCATGGAGACAGAAATGACATACCCAAAATAAAAAGGTTTCTGCTCATGATTCTTTCTGACTAGATACATAATCAACCTTTGTTCACAAAGCTGACACTTTAGTTTACTGTTCAGGAATCAGAATCACTCAGACTGATAATAGAGATATATAAGCTCAAACATAAAAACAAAAATAAAAATATTAAAAACATATGTTTTAAATGTATTTAAAAAATTGTTGATGTAGGATATGAGTTTGAAAACACAGTGTAGCTAAGGCCACAAGTCTTCCAAAACTTCATAAAAAATGTCATAATCGAATCTGTAAAACTGTGAATTTTATGAAATATTTTCTAAGGCCATGTCATGTGTGTTTTTAGAGAAGGCAAATCAGATTGATTTATGGCCCTTGTCATCTCTGTAAGATCTCACATGTAAACACTGATGTGTGTTTTATATGTGTGTTTGGCTGTGAAAACTGCCCGTTTCATGATTGTATTGTTCTCACCAAACGAGTCTTTCACACCTCCGCCAGGTATGACACATTATCCGCATTATTCTTTTATCATTATTCTTTTGTTTTTATTCCACCTTTATTAGCATTGATTGTGGTTTTTCAGGCTTTACAAAGCAACAAAGCAGCGATCTCACTTCAGTCTCTCTTTGCATTTAGCCCTTATTTATCAAAAGTCTTACTATAAAATACAACAAAACATTTTCTTACGACCTTACGTGAATTATTGAGACAAAAATGCATTATGAAGAAGAAAAGCACCTGCTATTAGTAGCATTGTAGCTAACGTTAGCATCTAGCTACAGCAGACAATTTATGAAATTATTAATACACTTTTACTCAAAACTCACTTTAAACCCCGATCGAGTGTTTATAATAACTTCCTTTAGCGATCAGGGATGGAATTTGGTCGTTTACTGTTTTAAAAATATATTATATGTAGCCTTTTTCATCGCTGCACAAGTTAGCATTTCCCATGTACATTTTCGATTTTTTTTATAAAAACGCCCCAGATCTCAAGAAAATCTCATACCAAGCTTTACTATCGTAATCGCGGGTTTATTATTTGGATATTTCGTGTGTACAGAGGTGTTTCAATTTTGTTTTGGCCAGATAACTACCAGGAAGTGTGCAGGAAGCATGTGACACGATGGGGCGGTGTCCAGATATGACACTGTAAGATTGACACTTGCAAGGCCCAATCAGAGTCTGAGTCACACACCGCACGAGCTGACATTACTGCGCACACACACAGATCGCTGGGAGAGGCTGTTTATCATCAGATCGCGTAAATCCGTGGAAAATGAATAGAAATGACGATTCTGTCTGAAGAAATATGAAGTAAACATCAGTAAATATATCCATATATCTCCGCAGATATGCATCTTTTGTCTATAAATCCTTATTGACGCTGTTCAGTGAGTCTATGTGAACACAAATAAACCGCTTTTGACGTGACTGAATATGAGTGAGTGATTAATTTCTATTCAAAATGTGGCATAATACGGATTTATTATTTTGCACTTCTGACATAAATCACTAAATATCTGTCACTGCAACAATGTTTTATCAAAATATTGGTCAAATATCGAAACTAGAGTCTTTAAACTTTCCATTGATGCACAGTTTGTCCAGATGAAGTAAGACAGTGATGTTTAATGTGCTGTGAAAGTGAAACAATAATAAACTGGGGCCGTCAGCGATGTTTGCACGTAAAGGGGTTAATATTGAAGTGTTATAAAGCATTATATGGTGGCATTTGCATAATGAGATTTCTCTCTTTTTTGTGAAAGTGACATACAGTTAAGTGTGGTGACCCGTACTCAGAAATCATATTCTGTATTTAACCCATCCAAAGTGCACAGACAGAGCAGTGAATTCACGGCAGTTCTCTCTAACAACTAAACCACGAACTCTTCTCATATAATCAAGAAATGTAATCAAGATCATACAGTCATCAAAAGCATAAGTCACCTGCTAGATCAAGAGTTGTATCAGCATTGCACAAATGTTTGCTGCTAAACAATAATGCAATTGTATAGAAGCAAATTTGTGAAAACCGCTTAAAGGCTCAAGATATCAACTGAAGCAAATACTCACCACAATTATGGTGGCATAGTGTTTTTGATTGTTTGTTTGTTTTTTCAGTTGAAGGCTGTGGCTAAATTCAGTTGTAGTTCTTGTGTTTCTCTTTTCTTCAGTGATGTTGATTGTAAACAGCAGGTGTTCATCACTAATGCATCTTCATTTAATTAGTCACTTAATTATCTCATTAACTTTAACTCTGAGGACTTGGGATTTGACTCAAGACTCGTTTGTGACTTGGAAGGAATGACTTGGTTCCTCCTCTGATGAAATCGTCTGGTGAGTTCATGGGTGGAACAAAAATATGGCAGGACTTTTACTCTTTGGCACCTGGACTTCCCACCTCTGATTATTATGTATTTGGTTAAATGTGTAATGCAGTGTTTTATGATCTTTGCTGAAAGGGGTAAGGGTAGAGGACTTTATCTCTCAGTAATGTTATCGGTGTGGGTGCGTGTGTTGTATAGCTATATGTAATAGACTGACTGATTATGAATTTTAGGGGGGCATGGAGCTCTTAACTGAGTTTTCTTTGTTTGTATTTTAAGGGGCTGCCACAATATGATTGTCGGCTGCTGTTCTCTCGAATGTGTGTAAATGTGTATGAATGTACAGGTGCTGTGTTTTTTTTTGTTATGTACGTTTCCGACTCTTTATTTATTTTATTTTATTTTTTTTTTCTTTCTCCCGCTACCCGGTGGATTGTAAAAGATTGATGTTAGTGAACTGATTGTGACCACCGGCTAGCGGTTTCCTTTTTTTTCTGTTGTTGTCTTGTTCCTTCCCCTTCCCTATTCATAGTCTTGGGGTGGATTGGGCCCATAGGATAGACAGGCTTATTAGGTTCTAGTCTGGTTTCCTTAGTGTTTCACCCATTTTGAACTGACGTGTGCAGTGTAGTGCTGTGATGTGTGTATCAAGTGGCATGATTGCTGTGGTTATGTAGGCTGAGTTTGTAGTGTTGGTTCTACCATAAGAGTGGTGTGCTTTAGTTCACTTGTGGTATTGAAACCTAGGCTTGGTCCAGCTTGTAACCCGGGGCCCGCCCTCCTATGACTTATCCCTTTGTCAAATTATGTATATTTTTTATTTTTTATTTACTGATAACCAAAAGCGACTGAATTTTAATCCAAGAAAAAAATAAAGATTGTATTTTTCTACTTTGCTAAACAAAGCCTGTGCGTGTGCTCTTTTTGTAACCGAATCCCCTTGCCATTACGGGTTTGGTTTAAGGGGTGGTGTAGTTAGCATTGCCGTAGCCCTTCTGGGGGGCTACATTTTGGCGTAGTCGGCAGGGCAGCATTTGTGTCGCTAGGTTAGTTTATTTGAGCAGCACCTGTGTGTGTGTGTGTGTGTGTGTGTACGTAAGTGTTTATAGAGAACAGCAGCTGGCAGCAATATGAGTGAAGGAGAGGAGTCCGCAGGGGAGCTACAGCAGCTACGACAACGTTTGGTGCAGCTCCAGGCTGAAAATGAGAGACTTTCGGGGGGCGGGACCGTGGGCAATGCTAGTAGCAGTGCTACTGGTACCCAGCCTGTTCGACGGGAGCAAGCGCTCTTTATACCTCGAGAGCGGCGGTGCCCGAAGTTTTCTGGCTCTGCAATGGCAGGGTCTTTGTCTGTTGAAGAATGGATTGAGGAAGCTAAAAGTTGTATTCGGGCGACGCATATGTCTAATTTTGACAAGGCATTGTTTTTGTTTGATCACTTAGAGGGCGAAGCCCGAAATGAGGTTAAGTACCGTCCTACAGCCACACGTGAAAACCCTGAGTTAATAATTGATGTTTTAAGAGAAGTGTATGGGTGTGCTAAATCATATGTTTACTGGCAACAGCGTTTCTTTAATAGAAAGCAAAAGGATAATGAAAGTTTGTTTGAGTTCTCTCATGCTTTAATGGAAATGTTGGATAAAGTAAAACAGTCAAATGAAGGTGCCATCAGAAACCCTGATGTCGTTCTGTGAGACCAGTTCTGTGAAAATGTCTCTGATCCTATGTTACGTAGAGAACTCAAGAGATTGGTACGAGCAGATAGTGGGTTGACTCTTCTAGCCGTACGGAAAGAAGCTATAAGGTGGGTGCAGGAGGGTCAGTCCAATCGAGATCGTAGTTGCCGTGCTCCAGGTGTAAGCAGTGAAGCTCAGGTTGTGTCGCAATGTGTTACAGCTCCCCAGTCCTTAGAGTTCGCTGAACTAAAAGACTTAGTCCTTAAGCAACAAGCTCAGTTGGATATGCTCGTAAGGCAGGTAGGACACCTTAGTAGTAGATCACAGGCTCCTCCACCACCCCGGGATGGGCGATACAAACGTGCCCCTGATGGTCAGCCCATTTGTCTACGGTGCAACCAACCAGGCCATATAGCCCGCTACTGTCAGGCAGCTACTTCCACCAAGAATAGTGGGTCAGCTTTACGTCTGCCCCCTGACATCCCCCCCTACTCTAGCACCAGGCCCCGAAAATCTCCTTAGCCAGTCGGGAAACTAGCAATTCCCAGTGTGCAGAGCCACACGCTGGGAAGGGATGTGTATGGCTCATTGCATTCTCAAATATATGATAAGTTAGTCAAAAATTGTCCTGTATTGTCTGTTTCTATGGGAGAAGTAAAAGTTCCCTGCTTAATTGACACTGGGTCAATGGTGACCACCATCACTGAGAGTTTTTTTCAAGAGCATTTCCATCACCTACAAAAGAAAGATTGTAGATGGCTTGGGCTTAAGGCCGCTAATGGGTTAGATATCCCCTATGTTGGTTACCTAGAGTTGGATGTGGGGGTATTGGGGCAATGCATTCCGAGGAGGGGAATTTTAATTGTTAAAGACCCAGAGAAGGGCCCTCTTAAAGACCGCAAGCTTATTACACCCGGGATACTGGGGATGAATGTGATCGGGGAATGTTATCAGGTCCTTTTTGAACAACATGGCTCTCAGCTCTTCCACTACCCTCCTGTGAAATCGGCGGCGCCAGCAGCCCGACGTGCCCTGAGACATTGTGAACAGATCCAGGCCATTGTAAATGCAACGAAGCCGTTTAAAGTGAAAGTCCATGGGAAAGGGGCTATCTGTCTTGAGGCGGGAGCCCTAACCATGGTCCCGGTTACATGCCCCCAGCTTGAGTCCGTAGCGTTTTTGCTGGAGCCCTTGGGCTTTGATGAGGAGCAATTGCCTGAAGGCCTACTGGTGTCCCCCACCCTGGTGCCGGCGAGAAAGGGTTTGGTATATGCACCTGTAGTGAATGTTGGTAACACAAAGGTATGGTTGCCCCCACGCCACCCTATTGGCACTGTACAAGTTGTGGCGGCGGCTGTGACAGGAACAGCTGCCTCTATATCAGTTGACCCTTCTTGGGAACAGTGTCAAGCTTATGTCTCCACTCAGGAGGTGGTTGAGCGTTGCAGTCTCCCTGAGTTTACGGTGCCAGATTTTCCTGGGTTGACCCAGCAACAAGCGGCTGAGGCAAGGGCCCTCCTTGTTGAGTATAGTAACATATTTTCCCAAGGGGAGGGAGACCTAGGATGTACGTCTTTAATCAGCCATGAGATTCCCCTGTTGGATAATGTTCCTGTTCGGCAGCCATACCGTAGAATTCCACCCTCCCAGTATGAAACGGTAAAAGCACACATCCAACAGCTCCTGGATAGTAAAGTCATTAGGAAAAGTAGCAGTCCATATTCTTCTCCGATAGTCCTGGTGACCAAGAAGGATGGGAGTTTGCGCCTTTGTGTAGATTACAGGCAGTTAAATGCAAAAACCCGCCGTGATGCATATCCCCTTCCCCGTATAGAGGAATCGTTGGATGCACTTTCAGGAGCAAGATGGTTTTCCACATTAGACCTCGCAAGTGGATATAATCAGGTTCCAATGGTGGAGCAGGATAAATCAAAGACTGCCTTCTGTACACCTTTTGGCCTGTTTGAGTTCAACAGAATGGCTTTTGGACTGTGTAATGCCCCTGGAACGTTCCAGCGTTTGATGGAGCGTATGTTTGGCGATTGCAGATACCAGTCTGTTTTACTGTACCTGGACGATGTGATCGTCTTTTCCGCGACTGTTCAGCAGCATCTGGAAAGGCTGAGAGAGGTATTTTCCCGTTTGCAAAAACAGGCACTAAAAGTGAAACTGTCAAAATGCCATTTCTTCCAGCATCAGGTTAGTTACTTGGGTCATGTGGTCTCTGCTGAGGGAGTTTCCACGGATCCTGCCAAGATAGAGGTGGTTAAGGAGTGGAGACGCCCTGGACATCTGGCCGAATTGCGATCCTTTCTTGGGTTCGCAAGTTATTATCGGCGCTTCGTGGAGGGGTTTTCAAAGTTGGCCGCCCCACTCCATCAGTTGGTGGGTAGACTCAGCGGACCTCGAAGAAAGGGAAAGACCCTCCCCGTTCCCCTGGAATCGGCTTGGGACGAAGGATGTGAGCGAGCGTTCCTGTCTCTGAAAGAGCGACTTACCTCGGCTCCAGTGCTGGCATATGCTGACTTTAAGAAGCCATTCATCTTGGAAGTAGATGCCAGTTACGGAGGCCTTGGTGCGGTCCTCTCCCAAGAACATGAAGGGAAGGTACGTCCAGTCGCATTTGCCAGTCGGGGACTCAGACCTGCTGAAAGAAATATGGAGAATTATAGCTCCATGAAGCTAGAACTACTTGCGGTCAAGTGGGCAGTAACAGAGAAGTTCCGTGAATATTTGCTGGGGAACCATTTTTCAATATTTACTGACAATAACCCCTTGAGCCATCTGCTTACAGCAAAGCTGGGCACGACCGAGCAGCGGTGGGCTTCCCAGCTGGCATCATTCACTGGCAACTTTACCCTTAGATATCGGCCAGGCAAGAGCAACCAGAATGCGGATGCGCTTTCTCGTCAGTATCTAGAACGCTTCACCTTCGGGACAGAGGTCCCCGCATGGGGTGCATTGACCAGACCTGGTCCAACGCCGGCTATAGAGGGCCAATGCGGGGAAGTGGTGGCCTTACCGGGGCGTTCACCTCAGGATCTCAGCTTGCTTCAGGAAGCTGACCCAGTGATTGGACCCTTGAAGAAGTAATATCAACAAGGGCAACGGCCAGGTGTAAGAGAGCGTGAAGCGTTACCCAAATCCAGCCGAGCCCTGCTCCGACACTGGGATCGCCTAGTCGACGAAGGAGGTGTTCTTTATCGCCTGATTTATGCAACAGGGGGAGGGCCAGAGACTCTCCAATTATTGCTGCCCCAGTGCCTGCAAACAGAAGTCCTACGGAGTGTCCATGACGAGCAAGGGCACCAAGGCACGGAAAGGACACTCCAGTTACTTCGGAGCCGATGTTTTTGGCCTAGTATGACTAAAGATGCTGAACAGTGGTGCCAGCAGTGCCAACGATGTGTTGTAGGGAAGGCTGTCCAGCCCAAGGTTCGTACATATTGGAGCACCATGCAGGCTACTCGACCAAACGAAATATTAGCTCTAGACTTTACTCTGCTTGAGCCGGCCAGTGATGGACGAGAGAATGTCCTGGTCCTTACCGATATTTTCACGAAGTACTCGCAGGCTGTTCCTACGAAGGACCAAAAAGCACACACTGCGGCCAGGGCCTTGGTGCAAGAATGGTTCCATAGGTTTGGTCCCCCAGCTCGTATACATTCCGATCGGGGACGAAACTTTAAGAGCCTTCTGATCCAGCAACTGTGTCAGATATACGGGATACAAAAGAGCCGTACCACTCCATACCACCCTCAAGGGAATGCCCAGTGTGAGCGGTTTAATCGCACACTCCACGACTTGCTGCGTACCCTACCCGAGACAGAGAAGCGTCGTTGGCCACATCATCTGTCTCAGCTCACCTTTGCTTATAATGTTACCCCCCACCAGACCACAGGGCATACCCCATATTATCTGATGTTTGGCCATCATCCAAGACTGCCAGTTGATTTTTTGCTTGGTACTAGGGAGGCTGACCCAGGCACCAACAGCTTAGAAGAATGGGTTGAAAAGCACCAACAAAGCGTCAGGATGACTCATGAACACATCAGACAGAGATCAGAAGAACTGGCCCTCAGGCGTAATCAGAGCCATAATGAGCAGGTGAACGATGCCGGGTTCCAAGAAGGGGATTTGATCTATCTGCGGAATCACCCATGTGGGAGGAATAAAATTCAGGATTACTGGAACTCTGCGGTCTACCGAGTGGTACGCTGCCCTTCTGGGGCAGGGGCGGTATATACGGTGATCTCTGCAGATGCAGGTGGATCTGTTCGACAAGTGCATCGTTCTGAGATGCGTATCGTTCCTGCGGGTTTGAGGTTGGGGCCAGGTGGGTGTCCTGGTCCAGCTCGGGGAGAAGAGACCCCCAAAGACCCTCCGGCTGGGGACGATGGTGATGCTCAAGACGTGATCATATGGTATGGTGCTGAACCAGAGCCCCAAGCTGTACCTGCTTTAACCGACACCTTAGCGGTGGGGGAAATGGACGGTGAAGATACAGCTGAGGTGCCTGAGGACAATACTGTGGCCATGCGCCGTTCAGCAAGGTCTACAGCAGGACAGCATTCCAATCCTTACCATCTACCCCGGTCGACTAGAGGCATAAATTATGATTCATCAGGAATAGAGGGTGAAGCCTCCCGGACATGAGGTATCATCGTCGGGTCGCCGATTCATTTGGGGGGGGGTGGATTGTAGCCTGTGAATTCGAGGCATTCTATGTTGCCCTCTCTCTTTTCCCTCTTTCACTGCTTTCGATCGCTTTCACTCCCTCTCAGGTTGCTATGGTACCTAATGTGGGTGGGAGTGGTCAGAAATTGGGAACAGGCAGGTTTATAGGCACCTGGGGTCCTCATGCCGGGAGCGATACATTGTAGTTAGCTGCTAACGTGTCAGAGTGCAGCAGTGCTTTGGGGTGCTGTTTGTAGCGCAAGGTATGTCCAAACAATATGTGTTGTATGACTAATTATTATTTGGGTTCAGTGCACTGAGCGAGATCTTATTGTTTTGATGGGTTAAGGGGTTGTAGAGTGCTTGCCAACGGCGCTATTGTTTGTGTGGGTGCACTCTTTCGAAACAACATGTTTGCAATGCCTAGACTGACGAGCGCAGAGGAGTGCTCCGTGACCTTGGGGAGATTGTGACGTACCGGAACACTGTCTGTTCACCCAATCGCTAGATTGTAGGCAGGTATGTGATGGTTATGATTATTATGTATTTGGTTAAATGTGTAATGCAGTGTTTTATGATCTTTGCTGAAAGGGGTAAGGGTAGAGGACTTTATCTCTCAGTAATGTTATCAGTGTGGGTGCGTGTGTTTTATAGCTATATGTAATAGACTGACTGATTATGAATTTTAGGGGGGCATGGAGCTCTTAACTGAGTTTTCTTTGTTTGTATTTTAAGGGGCTGCCACAATTTGATTGTCGGCTGCTGTTCTCTCGAATGTGTGTAAATGTGTATGAATGTACAGGTGCTGTGTTTTTTTTTTTGTTAGGTACGTTTCCGACTCTTTATTTATTTTATTATTTTTTTTTTTTCTTTCTCCCGCTACCCGGTGGATTGTAAAAGATTGATGTTAGTGAACTGATTGTGACCACCGGCTAGCGGTTTCCTTTTTTTTCTGTTGTTCTTTTGTTCCTTCCCCTTCCCTATTCATAGTCTTGGGGTGGATTGGGCCCATAGGATAGACAGGCTTATTAGGTTCTAGTCTGGTTTCCTTAGTGTTTCACCCATTTTGAACTGATGTGTGCAGTGTAGTGCTGTGATGTGTGTATCAAGTGGCATGATTGCTGTGGTTATGTAGGCTGAGTTTGTAGTGTTGGTTCTACCATAAGAGTGGTGTGCTTTAGTTCACTTGTGGTATTGAAACCTAGGCTTGGTCCAGCTTGTAACCCGGGGCCCGCCCTCCTATGACTTATCCCTTTGTCAAATTATGTATATTTTTTATTTTTTATTTACTGATAACCAAAAGCGACTGAATTTTAATCCAAGAAAAAAATAAAGATTGTATTTTTCTACTTTGCTAAAAAAAAAAAAAAAAAAAAAATAAATAAATAAATAAAAAAATAAAAATAAATAAAGAGTCGGAAACGTACCTAACAAAAAAAAAAACACAGCACCTGTACATTCATACACATTTACACACATTCGAGAGAACAGCAGCCGACAATCAAATTGTGGCAGCCCCTTAAAATACAAACAAAGAAAACTCAGTTAAGAGCTCCATGCCCCCCTAAAATTCATAATCAGTCAGTCTATTACATATAGCTATAAAACACACGCACCCACACTGATAACATTACTGAGAGATAAAGTCCTCTACCCTTACCCCTTTCAGCAAAGATCATAAAACACTGCATTACACATTTAACCAAATACATAATAATCATAACCATCAGATACCTGCCTACAATCTAGCGATTGGGTGAACAGACAGTGTTCCGGTATGTCACAATCTCCCCAAGGTCACGGAGCACTCCTCTGCGCTCGTCAGTCTAGGCATTCCAAACATGTTGTTTCGAAAGAGTGCACCCACACAAACAATAGCGCCGTTGGCAAGCACTCTACAACCCCTTAACCCATCAAAACAATAAGATCTCGCTCAGTGCACTGAACCCAAATAATAATTAGTCATACAACACATATTGTTTGGACATACCTTGCGCTACAAACAGCACCCCAAAGCACTGCTGCACTCTGACACGTTAGCAGCTAACTACAATGTATCGCTGCCGGCATGAGGACCCCAGGTGCCTATAAACCTGCCTGTTCCCAATTTCTGACCACTCCCACCCACATTAGGTACCATAGCAACCCGAGAGGGAGTGAAAGCGATCGAAAGCAGTGAAAGAGGGAAAAGAGAGAGGGCAACATAGAATGCCTCGAATTCACAGGCTACAATCGCGTGGCTTGTCAGCGATCTACGGCTCTGTCTATTAAATGCCACTCCAATTATAAGCAGGTGATGGAGATTTTAGCGGTGATCACGGAAGCAGCTTTACTGATTAGATGCGCATGATCATATCGTTAGATATATCGCCCAGCCCTAGTACCCAGAATACATTGCAGCATGAAGCATGTCACCATTGTTGAGATTCATACACTAAATCTTGATCTTTGTGTGACAATTTTTTTTTTTAAATGCTTGAAATAATCTGCTTTAAATTCAGCTGGGTCTCAGGCGCTTGAGCTATTATGCGGTTTTAATAAATAATATGCACGATACATAATATTGGGAGAAAACAGGCAACCAGACCGCATATGTGTTATATTAATTAATAGCAGGCAACCGGAGTCATCTAACCACATGTTTTCTTGCTGTTTTTGCTATAATAAAGATTACAGCAGCTAAAGAACATCACTGACAAGCAAGTGTCAAATTGCACAACTAAAGCCAACACTTACCACCATTATGGTGACATCAAACCAAACTATTACTTTTAAACAGACATCAACATCCAACATCTAAACATATGCTTAAATCTTAATTTAAGAATGTTAGGGGATAATGTTCTAATAATTTTATTAATAAACATTTTTAGAATGTTTTTAGAGAACGTTATCCTATATTTTCAGAGAACATTCTGGGAACAAAAAAAAAACTACCCGCTAAAAACATTGTTAGAACAATCCATGGGAATGTTCTTAGAACATTTTTAGAACAAAAAAAATCTAGCTGGGCTAACAGGTTATACAGTACTGATGTTTCTAGTAGGGATGTTCCGGTACTAGTACCGGTACCAAACGGTACCCGGGCTAATTAAATTTGGAAGTGATCATCCCTATCCCCTTGGAGCGGGGACTTTGGAGTGAGTGGGGCATGTGCGTGCCATTAAATAGTCGTTAGGAATGCACTTTGCTAAAGGAGCGACATAATTTCCTCATTATCTTCAGCTGAGATGTTCCCGTGACAGCAGATTCACTGATGGACATCGACATAAAAACAATATACACTTAATGTTTTAAAAAGTTGTATATATATTCGTTTTCATATATTATATACACTGTAAAACCTGACAAATAACTTAACTCAAACCGTTTGAGTAAATAGATTGCCTTGATTTAAACCATGTAAGTTTTAAAACTATGCATTTAAGTAATTAAGTGATTAACTAAGTGCTGATTGAGAATTAGTGATGAACAGCTGCTGCTAACAAACAGAATCACTGAAGAAAAGAGAAACACAAGAACTACTACAACTGACTTCAGACACAGACTTAGATGAAATCAACTGAAATAAAATACATGAAATCTCTCAAGATCTGATTAAACAACCCCACAAACAGCATCACCAGCTCCACTTATTAATAACCAGACTGACTTTATTTCTGTCAGACGTCTACAGAAGATCTTATTGAGAATGAACTAAGGTTTAGATGTTGATTTGTTTCATTTGAAGTAACCATGTTAGAGATCAGTGTTTGTATTAGTTGGGCTCTTGACCCTTGATTTCTGTTTTAGTCTTTTCTCTGGCTGTTATAACCATGTGTTTCTAAAACATGTTTGTTATAACTCAAATGCCCAGAGAAAATATTAGCAGATATTGGTTGTTATGCAGCTTTCTGGTGATGACAACTATCAATTATGGAGCTGTTTAGAGTCCAAAAACTGACAAAGTACCTGATGCATGATTAGTTTACTTCATTATAATGGAATATGTTTAAAGAGCCTGTGGTTTCATCGAAATCAGTTTACAAAAAATTACTGAACACTTAATGCACATTCATCTTTTTTCTATGGCAGCAATAAGTCACACACAGACAGCAATAATCAGAATATGAACCTCAACAATGGTGACACACACACACACACAAAATAGCAATGCATGCTGGGTATTATTATAGTACAAAACTAATCTATGGCTCCCAGCATGCTCTGCAGCATTTTATTTTTATTATGGTCACCATTGTTGAGGTTCATATTCTGATTATTGATGTCTGTGTGTGACTGCTTGACACTGTAGAAGACCACACTGTTTAGAAAATCCTTTATATTAAATGATTGTCACAGAACCACTGCTTCTTGGAATCACTTTTACTATATTATCTAATTAATTAAACACACACTTCATCAGAGGTTACATTCCAATCATTTCAATAATTGATGATTTTCATCAATGGGGTAAATAAAAAATGCTAATGGAATTTCTTCTGGGCTTTTGAGATACAACCAGTGGTGTCAAAAGTATTGGCATTCATTACTCAAGTAGAAGTATAGATACTAGGGTTTAAAAAGACTTTTGTAGAAGTTGAAGTATCATCTCAAGCTTTTTACTCAAGTAAAAGTTTAAAAGTACTGGTTTAAAAACCTACTTAAAGTATAAAAGTAAAAGTAATGTAGGGGGGAAAAAATGCCATTAAGAACAAAAGCTTAGGCCGCACCACAGGGACCTATAGTGCACTACCCCACCTCCTCAAAAAAAAAATTTTTTTCTAAAGGCCATAATGACTATAATGTTATATTAAAAGTTTAATGTTGAAAAATTTGGGATGCACTAGGCTACCTGTTTCAGCCGCATATATGCCCATTGAAAATGAACGCATTTTAGTACAATGCAAATACATTAAAGAGCTAGAGATATGATGACTAGTTGCCTATAAGTATTGTTATGGTGCAAAAAGTCAAACTTCAGAGGCATGTCATCAATAAGCTTTAATGGAATGAAAATGTACATCCAAGCTTAGCTGCAGGAATCTGCGAGGGCAATGGACAAGAACATTAGTGCAGGCTTAGTAACAATTACTCTTGTATGGTTGTCTATTTACAATAAACATTATAGTGCTGTAAAAATTAATGATTAATACAAACTAAAAATGAAAAATAACTCATAATCCTGATACCTTCTTTATTGATAGCATCCTGTATTCGGTACATACGTCTGCTATGTCCAGTGTTCGGGAGGTAACGAGTTACAAAGTTGGTATAGCCTACTTATCACAACATTGTCTCGCATCATCAATCGCAAACGATAATTCATTAAAACGTCTCGCTACCGAACTACCTACAGTAGCTTAATTTGTGGAGGACGAAGAGAAAGCACCCATTTGGTAAATGAGCCAGTAGTGAGAAATAATAACTTTTAAGTAGGGTCCAGTGCCTTTTCAATACTTTAAAAAAAAGAACCTCAAAAAAAAAAAAAAAAAACAATGGATAACTTTAAAGAACATTAGAAATATTTAAAATAAATCCATAGCTTTCACCTTGGATGCTCTCGTCATTTCCCAAGTTGTGCTTCCCTTAATCTAAGGCTAATAAATGTATTTCACAATCTGGGTCATTATTTAATACAAAAGCACACATAATGTTTCTACTGTGTCTCTGTCACTCACTCTGATATTTAGTGATAAGTGAAGTGAAGTGACTTTCAGCCAAGTATGGTGACCCATACTCAGAATTTGTGCTCTGCATTTAACCCATCCGAACTGCACACACACAGAGCAGTGAACAAACACACACTGTGAACACACACCCGGAGCAGTGGGCAGCCATTTATGCTGTGGCGCCCGGGGGCAGTTGGGGGTTCGATGCCTTGCTCAAGGGCACCTAAGTCGTGGTATTGAAGGTGGAGAGAGAACTGTACATGCACTCCCCCGACCCACAATTCCTGCCGGCCCTGGACTCGAACCCTTCGATTGGGAGTCTGACTCTCTAACCATTAGGCCACGACTTCCCCTATTTAGTTAAGATCAGTGCGGTCTATCACTGTCTTAAATTAGTTCTGTGAATTACTGTATGGTCATTCTTTATAAAGTAGCAACAATGTCGGTTTTACAATACAGTACTGTGCAAAAGTCTTATGGAAAAGAAAAAAATAGTATTTTCACCCCAAAAAAGGGTTTTAAGCCAGTTATTTATATCTTTTGCTGTAGTGTGTCCATAGGAAATATCAGTTTGCCATTAATTTTAATAATAATCTAGTGCGATTTTTAATTTACAAGCAGTTTGACAATGGCAAAATGAATGTTTGGAAATGTAAACTGATATTTTCTACTGACATAGGCTACAACAGCAAAATATATAAATAGCCGAACACCATTCTTTTAAGTGAAAATACTAATGTGCCTAAGACTTTTGCACAATAGCTAGTGTATGTATAAAGTACGTATGATTAAATGAAGTATATTTAAATAAGTGTAATTAAAGTATGTGTTCGTTCATATGTGTTAAGGGCTAGATTTTCGCTGGAGGAAACGGCTGTGGTGTGATGAGCGGTGACAAGCGAAAACTTTACAGTAGATGAGAAAGCGACTGCTTCTTCGTGACCTTTTGTAAACCGTATTTATGACAAAAAACTGCACAGATACGGACATTCTAACAATCTATCGATAAACACACACCTTGTGTCCTCTGTCTCTGTTTGAGCTCGCGCTGCTCCGCCGCGGTCTGCAGATTGAAGAGCGCGCTGAAAGACGGGGAGGAGACCGGTCTGACGCCGGTTTCATGTGAAATTTAAGCCGACTGACTCTGAGGCGATCGGATACCGGTTCCATACCCAACCCTACTTTTAAGAAATATATTTTTTGATAAACAAACCCAAAACTGGCTATGTCCTTGCTGGAGTGTGATGTGATTTGTGTCATGTGCAGATGCGATGGATCGCGTATAAACCAATAGGGTGTCGGAATGGTATATGTTTATACTTCTCATCCAACCACAATCAAATTCACTGCATCCGGATGGCGCGATTTATCTGGACAGGTTTTTTATTTTTTTATATATCTTTTTTTTGAATGATGACAAGCCAGAATGAAAACAAGCCAAAATGAAATAGCAGTATCGAAGCTATTTTTAAAATGTAAGGAGTAGAAAGTACAGATACTTCCGTGAAAATGTGAGTAAAAGTAAAAAGTAGGCTGGAAAATAATTACTCAAGTGAAGTATAGATACCCCAATTTTCTACTTAAGTACAGTAACAAAGTATTTGTACTTCGTTACTTGACACCTCTGGATACAATGAACATGTTTTAGAAACACACGGTTATAACAACCAGAGAAAACACAAAGACTGAACTGAAGGGTCAAGAGCCCAACTAAAGCAAACAGTGATCTCTAACATGGTTACTTCAAATGAAACAATAAATCAACATCTAAACCTTAGTTCATTCTCAATAAGATCTTCTGTAGACATCTGACAGAAATAAAGTCAGTCTGGTTATTAATAAGTGGAGCTGGTGATGCTGTTTGTGGGGTTGTTTAATCAGATCTTGAGAGATTTCATGTATTTTATTTCAGTTGATTTCATCTAAGTCTGTGTCTGAAGTCAGTTGTAGTAGTTCTTGTGTTTCTCTTTTCTTCAGTGATTCTGTTTGTTAACAGCAGCTGTTCATCACTAATTCTCAATCAGCACTTAGTTAATCACTTAATTACTTAATCGCAAAGTAGTAGTATATATAATGCAGCTTCTGTCATGATGATTTATGACTTTGACCTTTGACCTTTTGACAGGTTGAACTTCCGGTAACCTTATGATGGATGGGCGGAACAAATGAGATCAAGGGTTAACCTATGACCTTTCCAAGCATCGATCATGCGGTTTTGACAGAAAGTTTTACCCTATTGACCTAGTTAGTTTTAAATCATGGTTTTGACGGCTAGTTTAACCGGTACATGAAAGACTCCCCACACATCGATCATGCGGTTTTGACAGAAAGTTTTACCCTATTGACCTGTTAGTTCTAAATTAAAACGGTATATGAAAGACTCCCCAACCATCGATCATGTGGTTTTGACAGAAAGTTTTACCCTATTGACCTAATTAGTTTTAAATTATAATGGTACATGAAAGACTCCTCACGCATCGATCATGTGGTTTTGACAGAAACCGTTTGAACTTTGTGTCAGTTAGGTTGTTTGAACTCTGTGTCAGATAGCTTGTTTGAAGTCACAGTTATACGGTTATGTGTGTGTGTGTGTGTGTGTGTGTGTGTGTGTGTGGTTATACGGCTTCTCCCCCCTCCCATTACATATATGAGCGGTGTATAAATGGGGTCGGTGTGTTCTACATTATATATATATATATATATATATATATATATATATATATATATATATAAAACAATTAAAGGTTGAAAAACATTTCAGTTATATAATTTATATCATTTATATAATATAATAATTATCATGCTAAAGTTGAAAACATTTTAGTTATAAAATATGTGACATTCAGTTATTTCACATTTATATAAAACATTATATAATTTATATAATCTAAAACACATTTTAGTTATTTCACATTTATATATAAAACATTCTACAATTTATATAATGTAAAGCAATTTAACTAAGGTTGAAAAAATATTCTGTTCTTTTAAAAAAAGGTTATAAATTAAACTGTATAAAAAATATACTGAAGCCGACTGTTTCAGACAAAACAAGATCCAGAAAAGAGCAGAAAAAGCTCTTCACATGCCTTTGATCCAGCGTCTGCGTTAGCACGCACGTCTCAACGCACACTCGTCGGAAGTTACTAACCAATCATAATATCTTCAAAGCCATTTTAAATCAAAACCACCGTATCTCACGCGGGAGTACCATGTTTTTGACAGTTTTCTGACGGGTGCATCTATGAATTACGGTGGGCGAGCGGCTAGCACCTCTTGTACCCCCTCTCTCTCCCTCTCAGTCATTCATTCGTCTCCAAGTCTTATTTTCTTCTTTTAATGAATATAAACACATTATACATTCACAAACAATATAAAACAAAACATTTACAATAGTTTTGTTCATCACTAAAAATATACATTTTACCAGGATCGGGGGAAGAAATATATAATTGAACAGAACAAAGAATATGGTCTAATTTTTTTAGTCTATGAAGCCTTTAAAACCATATTACATTTAATTCCTGTAATTTTCTTCATGTTATGCTGTTTTATTTTATTCGCTGATAGAGATATTTTAACACTATATTCATAGAGTTTGACATCCTGTTGAAAATACTTTTATTTTGAAAATATGACGACGTCCTGTTAACACGCGCTTAGCTTTCCCTGCTACAATGCTATGTATATGATTTCAGAAAAAAATAAAAAACAATTCCGCTCCGTTAAATCGACGTTTTGCCATCGCGTTATCCGTTTATCATCTACGAACACGACATCGCGGGGGTGTATGCGCTCCCGGTTAGGAATGCACGGGTCTACCGGTCTTAGTGAAACGGCTTCCTCCGGTGGAATTCATACGCACGGCATATTAATGATTATTGTATCAGCCCTAAACCCTTCCAACGCAGTAAACGGAAGTATAACTGATTTTTCAAAAAGCTGTTTAATTATTTATTTTAAACGTACACCTACAGTACCACCACACAATAAAATGCTGCATGGACGTACATTTTTAATTAAATTTAGTTTTTAAGCGATCTATTTTAAACAATAAATAAAATATAAAATTATATATGACGGCATGTTACTAAACCGGAACATACATTTTAAACGTGTTTATCAAACTTATAAAACACATCGCAGTAACAGACATGTTACTAAAACCAAAGCAAATCATTTATCATTCATTTTTTAATCATGTATTCAACTAATACTTATACAACATATACAAACACATTTTAAACATATTTTAAACAAAAACTAATAAACGCAGCCTTCTCAAAATTACAGACATGTACAATCATGCTGATCACATATTATGGGATATTCAGACTTTTAGCCATTAATACGTTTTAGGATAATGAAAAACACCAACGTCTGGGGGCTGCCAAAATATCTCCAGCCCCCCAAAACCCACTCAGATTCCAGGGGTTAAAGAATATGGAAATAAATAATTATATAATGACATCAGGCTACTAAAGCAATTAATAAAAAATAAAAAAAGTATAACTTAAAAAAAAAAGATAACTTATTTTAAATGTGATTATATATAGCATAGTATATAAAATAAACATTTCTGATGATACATATAAAAAATATATCCCTTACATTTTTTAGACCGGTGAGAGATGTCCAAACATGAATGAAATATCCCCAAAATAAAATAATACGACTTAAAAAAATAATATAAAATGATTAAATCATAAACAGAATCTCACAGGTCCTCGTAGTGAAATGTATGTGAGACCTGAGGGGCTGCTTCACACACACCCCGCGCGGCGAGGGTGGAGTTCCAGTCCGCATGATCTAAGTCAATGGTGTACATTATTTCAAAGCTAACATTAATGTAATGTTTTTTAATAATCATTACCCCCACTACATCTGTTTAAATGTTTCTTAATTCAACAAAATGATGATATATATTACCTAAAATATATTATATAATATTATATAATAAATAATTATTTCTATCATATTATATCATATCATATATATATATATATATATATATATATATATATATATATATATATATGATTATATTGTATTAGATGCGTCATGCATTAATCACTTTAGATTCTTTAAAGTTCTTATTTTTAGTACCATCTTCAAAGTTTTTAATACCATCTCTCTCCCTCTCCCTCTATCTCTCCCTCTCTCTCTCACACACACACACACACACACACACACACACTCTCTCCCTCTCCCTCTATCTCTCCCTCTCTCTCTCACACACGCACACACACAATGAAACATGAAACCAAAGTCTTTCTGTATGTTTTTTTTAAAATAAAACTTAAAATATTGATTTTGCTTTAAATGTATGCTGAGGAGCTCGTTTGTTTGTCACAGCATAGACTGTGAAGTTTAGATGAAGTTGTTTTAGCTTTTAGAAGAAAGACCCTCGATCGTATTCAGCCATTAAAGATGGTTCAGGAAAGAAGGGGTTTTGCGGACCCACGCATCCTAGAGATGTAAATTATGTGGTTTGCTACGGTCGTAAACCTTTCACATATCTACGGTACTTTCAGACACAGAACAGGAAAGACATTTGCAGGCCCTCTGTTTAGCCGTCCCAAAATACCTCCATTTAAAAGCAAAAATAAAATTTAAAAATGATCGCCTGTATATCTAACGGCTGTAGCTCTATTTTATATATTTTATATTATATTATTTATTTAAAACAATATATTTAACCGACAGTATCCCCCCCAACGTGTGTTTTCCATCAGCTGTTTGGCCTTCAGCCTTTTTACGTAGTGCTTTTCATTTAGCCTACTGTAAGATCCCTTTACAATAGTGTAATGAAAGTTAACTTTTCTTAAAGTTTATAGTTGTATTTTACTGTATCCCCATCCTTCTATCCTGTAGATTGCATGCGTACTGTAAAATAACAAATATACATCTTGCTTAAAGTCAGTCAAATAATTACACCTACAATTTGAAAAGTGTTTAAACACATTGTGTGTCACTAAAGCAAGGCACACCGTCTATCGTCTTATTTTTTTTAAATAACCCGATGACCGGCATCGTCTCTTCATATAATTTATCCACCCGAGTAGAAAACTCTGTCTCTTTGGATGTGTTTGGCAGAAACATAATTTCTACATCAGATTTTTTTTTAATGCACAACTGAACTTTTCTCATTCGACAGAAATACTATTTTCAAATTATTTACCCGGCCTATAAGATTCGGTGTAAATGTTCTTACCTAGAACAGAAAACATACGCTTTGACTATTTTGTAGGCATCGTGTAATGTTTAATGGTTTACTAAAAAACTGTAATCACCGGCAGCTGTGATTTTCAAAATGAAAGAAATGTACGAGCTAAGGATGTTTCAACTATTATCATCATTTCCTTTTGACCCGGATAAACCGGTAATTAATTTTCTATGCGAGTGACACAATATACAGTTCTCATACTATTTGTGTAAATAGCCGTGCTAAAACATTTATGACTATTTTAGCGCAGGCCAGCAGATCATGTCAAGAGTGTTTCACATCTAAGAATCCCAATGTTTTGTAAATGACATTTTTCTTACACCTCGAGATTTAGCCGTATCAAGATTTCGGACGGGCTTTCGTGTATTTGAGTGACCAAATCACTAAGAAAGAGGGTATAGCAAGAAAACTAACGTTTACAACGCATATAGGATTCAGAATACAATTGTTAAAGTATAATTTTTTTTTGTTAAATGTTGATTTGTAAATGATATTTTTATTACACCGTTAGATTTAGTCATCGTGTTCGGATAGCCGATGACACAATTCACATTTTCTTTTAAGACTCCTGTAAGTTCATGCTAACTCTCGCGTGGGAAAGAGAGCGGGGTGAGCGTATTCTATTCATTTAAGAAAAATTATTAAACATTTCCCCCGAACTTTTTTATTATTTTGACAAAACACGATACGACGACATTAAAGAATGTTATCAGTTCCTACGGCCATCTTCTTTGATTCAAATAAAGCAACATCTCTGGTGTACGTGCTAAACATCTTTGCTTCTCCACCTCTCCAGATTTGTTAGATGGGCTACCGTTTGAGAACTACGACGTTCTCACTTTTGTAACGGTTATAGAAAAATGCCGTACACACTTTTGCATTTCATAATTCAGTGATTTTAGCAGTAATGAGCACATAAGACAAAAATTGTCAACGTGTGACTCGTAAACATGTATAATTTTATTTATCTATTTATTTTTACCAGAGATAGTCGACCGATCTGTTGACACGTTGTTTTGCACTTTTCTGTTGAAGAGTTTTCTCTGACTGCGGTCAAACATACACTGCCTGTTCATAGGAATTTTACGGCATAAAAATATCCCCCCTACATCTAGAACAAAATAGAGTACAATGAACAAAATAGAGTACAAGATGATTAAATGATTGTCAAGAAAGTGTTTAAAACTGAGATTGCGAGCCACTTTAGAGCTTTTTCTGGTCTACCAGTGTCGCAAAGACAAATAATAGCCACTACCTTGACTTTTAAAATGAGCCTTACCATCTTCTGTTATGACTGTTACACTTAATACAAACCCATCTACTACACTAAAGTTAGACATTAAAAGTCATGGATGTCATATTTTCATCGTATGCATCTCTAAACAGTACTTCAATAAATAAACCGCTGTTGATAAGTCGTTCATTTAAGTGAGAGGTGGAATGATTTTGACTGTTTTAGTCATTTAAGTGAGAGGCGGGATGATTTTGACCGTTTTAGTCATTCATTGTGCTTAAGGTCTGATCCGGGAAACTGCACTACAACTGTAACTGCGCTGTCACGTCTAAATGACTGTTCTTCTTTAAGAAACAAGAGGCGAGCAGTTCTGACATCTATTAATTCACTTCATTTTTTCACCACCGCAAATGTTTTGTTTAGCATACATATTAGTTTTAGTCAGTTACATAGGTGTCACGCATGAAGTTTATAGTTATTTTAAATAATTATGATAGAGTTACAGGTTTAGGTTAGTGGGGGTGCCTGTAAGCGGTGAAAACTTTGAGCGTCGGAGACGACGTTGTTACTCAAACAGCCCATATCTTTTAACAAAAACTATTGTATTGCGCGTTACTAAGACAAAATCTGCAACAGCGTTCATTAATATGTTGAAATGAAAATAAACATACAAAACTTTATAATGACCGTGAGTTCAATATAGCCTAACACCGCATAGACAAATGTTTGTGCTAACGCTTTCGCCCAAAAATTGCGAGATTTCTTGACTTCGCCGTGTTTAACGGACGCTAGAGCGAACTGTAAACCACACACTTTCTCATCGCATTACGCTAAGAAATTGCACATGGTTAAAGCTATTACACCATAAACTGTCTAAAGTTGTTAATGTACAAACACCGTAAACTATTTCTACAAAAAATATCATCGCACTACTGTTTTTGCGTATAATACATCGTTCAACAATACTTTTGCACACTCATTCGACCGTATTTATTACCGCCGTTCTCACGTTCCTCCTGCTCATAATGTACATACGATCCCTACATTGCATTCATATTTCATGAATATTTCATTGCATTCTGTATATACTCTGATCAATATTGTATAAGGCTACTACACTGTACTATCTGTATATCATAGCTTTACTTACTCCGCACTTTTATGTATATAAAACACTATATTCTTGCGCTTCTGGTTAGATGCTAACCGCATTTCATTAGCTCTGTACTTGTACTCTGCATAATGACAATAAAGTTGAATCTAAACAAGTACAATCTTCCAGGACTTTGCTCATTCTTTTTGTTTCAATTTGTTTAAACGACTTTCGCATTCTTATCTTATTTTCACCAACTAAGTGTAATTCCTAGGCCTCGCGGATTGTTTTCTAGTTTTGGCCCTCAACCTCTTTGTTCATTTCATAAAATATCTTTTACGTTATATCATTATACTATCCTAGTTTATATCAGATACAAGTTTGTTTCTTCATATTTCTCCAAGGTCAAACCCTAACCAGGCCCCCTTCACACGCCTCCAACCCATTTCTGTTTTTTTGTTCGAATGTACAGAAGATCCACCGATACTTCCTCGTGACTACGGCTAGTCTTTATCCCCTGTGAGCGGCTGACCTCATAAACTCTGCGGTTATCGCAGGTTTTCTTATGATCTGCGAACGAGGGTTTTACAGCCCAGTCGACGGAGCTACTGCAACATCTTGACGATCAAAACATCATCTACCTGGACTGACAGAATCGGCTTTGTCTGAAACTGACGCACTCTCTCATTTTTTATCTAAACCATTTTTAAAAACACTGGATCGTCGTGGATTTTAAAAAACACTGTATCGTCGTGGATTTAAAAAACGCTCGGTTTACGTCTTGGAACAAATTCTGAAAAGGATGTCTGCCACTACCGGCGCTGCTGCGGATGATCGAGTGGAGTGCGGCTGTGCCGAAGGAAAGATGTGTCCTGTAAAGCCAACATAGACTCTATGTTTAAACAGTGTTACAGAGAGCAAATGATTGATCTGATGCGTAAAATCATAGACGATGCGTCTGATCCGAATCATGATTGTACGACGGATTCCAAGCGAGTGACAAATCTCAAGACAGAAATGGACGTTGTAAGAAGACTGAAAAATAATCCGTGGCCCGATTTGACGAGCTTGTATACGACCGGCAAGGCGCCGATTTGTGTAACGACCAGAAAAATTCTGTATGTGACGGCCGAATGTAGCGGCGAGATGTACATTAACGAGACTCTCTGTCTGTGTACATGCATAACGGATTTGTGTGTGATGTTAGTCGCTAAACATTATGGTTTCGCGATACGTGAAATTATTGAAACCGTCGTCAATTTCATAATAGAACAAAACTTGAGGGCCTGCCGAGATTTTCTTTTCTGGCTAGATAACCTGTGATGTCATGTCATCCCTAATTCATTGTATGCATGTAAATTCAACACTGTTTTGTTGAAATAAAAGTTTGAATCCTTTCACCGGATATTCTTTCTCAGAGTTCATTTTTAATGATTTACCACATTGCAAATGAGTATACAGTCGTGGATACTCTAACGGCGGGTAGAATGGACGGGAGTAGATGTAAGAGAAATATGAAGAAACAAACTTGTATCTGATATAAACTAGGATAGTATAATGATATAACGTAAAAGATATTTATGAAATGAACAAAGAGGTTGAGGGCCAAAACTAGAAAACAATCCGCGAGGCCTAGGAATTACACTTAGTTGGTGAAAATAGATAAGAATGCGAAAGTCGTTTAAACAAATTGAAACAAAAAGAATGAGCAAAGTCCTGGAAGATTGTACTTGTTTAGATTCAACTTTATTGTCATTATGCAGAGTACAAGTACAGAGCTAATGAAATGCGGTTAGCATCTAACCAGAAGCGGCAAGAATATAGTGTTTTATATACATAAAAGTGCGGAGGTAAGTAAAGCTATGATATACAGATAGTACACGTGTAGTAGCCTTTATACAATATTGATCAGAGTATATACAGAATGCAATGAAATATTCATGAAATATGAATGCAAT